>NC_092093.1:1058689-1103689 GCF_045679555.1 Salvelinus alpinus | reverse complement strand
GGAATTTTGAGTCCTTGAGACAATGGTGGGAGGTTGGGAAGGCCCAAATACGAGTATTTTGTCAACAGTATACTGCTTTGTCTCAAATTGAAGTTAAAGAGACTATCAATGCCCTTGAACAGGACATCAAATCAATTGAATTGAAGCTGCTCACTCAGAATGACCCTGGACTAGTCATGAACTCACAGGACAAGAGACATGAACTGAGGTCGTTTCTGCATGAAAGAGTGAAAGGTGCCTTGATTAGGTCTCGTTTCGCTTCCCTCAAGGATATGGATGCTCCTAGTGCCTTTTTTTTTAACCTTGGACAGTCGACATTACAACACAAACAGATGGTCTGCCTTCGTCTCCCTGATGGGAAGGTGACCACGGATGACAGTGAAATGCGTCAACATGCTGTGGATTTCTACTCTGCCCTCTATAAGGCGGAGGATTGTGACTCTCTGTGTACTGAACAGTTGTTACATGGTCTTCCTAAATTGGGACCTGAACAGAGAGTCGCATTGGACTCTGACATTACACTGCAAGAGCTGTCCACAGCAGTTATGCAGCTCTCAACAGGCCGAGCCCCTGGCATTGATGGTTTACCATCTGAGTTCTATAAGCACTTTTGGGGGTCTATTGGGGAGGATTTTTATGAAGTGGTGTGTGAATCTTTTCATGAGGGTTCTCTTCCTGTATCCTGTCAACGTGCGGTGCTTTCACTGTTGCCAAAAAAAGGGGATTTGGCTCTCATAAAAAATTGGAGACCTGTTGCTTTGCTGTGTGCAGAATATAAAATAGTTTCAAAATGTCTTTCAAACAGGTTGAAAGAGTATCTGGGATTGTTGGTCCACAAGGACCAGTCCTACTGTGTACCTGATCGCTCAATTGTTGACAACTTGTTTCTGATAAGAGATGTTCTAGACATTTGTAAACTGTCTGATGTAAATGTGGGTTTACTTTCTTTGGATCAGGAGAAGGCTTTTGACCGAGTGGACCACCAGTATTTGTTCAAAACGATGAAAGCCTTTGGGTTTGGGGATGTTTTTTTGTCTTGGATGAATTTACTGTATGCTGGGGCCTCGTGTATGGTGAAGGTGGGGGGTGGTTTGAGTTGCCCCATCCCTGTCCAAAGGGGTATCAGGCAGGGATGCCCAATTTCAGGGCAGTTATATAGTCTGGCGATTGAACCAATGCTTTGTTTTTTAAGAGCGAAGCTTACTGGTTTCTCTGTGCCAGGTGTAATGAAGGGTCCCACGATAGCACTGTCTGCGTATGCAGATGATGTGACAGTTTTTATTACAGGGGCTGAGGATGTTAAGGTTCTCTCAGACGCTTTAATGGTGTATGAGGGTGCCTCCTCAGCTAGAGTCAATTGGGGAAAGAGTGAAGCGCTGTGGGCAGGTCAGCTTCAGATAGGGTCCGCTCCACGGTTACCAGGGGGGCGTCAGTGGGGCAGAGATGGGATGAAGACATTGGGTGTTTTTCTAGGCTCTGATGTCTTTCAGAAAAAGAACTGGGAGGGTGTAGTGGAGAAAGTGTGTGCCAGACTGTCAAGATGGAAATGGGTGCTACCCCAGTTGTCTTATAGGGGAAGGGTACTGGTAATTAATAATCTTGCTGCCTCTACCCTGTGGCACAGACTAATGATTTTGCAGCCACCAAAGGGTCTGATACAAGAGCTTCAGAGGACCCTTGTCAATTTCTTCTGGTCTGGACAACACTGGATCAAAGCTGCAGCTTTGTACCTGCCACTGCACGAGGGGGGGCAAGGCCTGGTGGACATTTCCTCTAGGATCATGGCTTTCCGGCTTCAAGCAGCCCAGAGACTGTTGTACAGTGACGGTTCTAGCTGGGTCGACACAGCCTACGCACTGATGAGGAGAGCAGGCTGTTTGGGCTTAGACAAGCACCTTTTCCTCTTAAAGCTGGAGGGGGGTGAGTTGAATGGCCTGACTCCATTCTATGAGTCTGTTATGCAGGCTTGGAGGATTCTGGTCAAGTCCCGTAAGGCCGGCACGCTACCAGGGATGTGGCTTTTTGAAGAGCCTCTTTTTTATAACACTGCCATCCAGTCCAGTGCTCTGGGTTCAGCCAGCCTGCGTTCATGCCTGTTAGGTGTCGGGTGCACCAAGCTGGGTCATCTGATGCAGAGCAGGAGCAGATCGTTGGAGGAGCTGGGAGAAAGAGCGGGGATCCGATCATCTCGCCTACTGAGGAAGGTCGTCGCTGAGGTCTGTGACTCCTTGCCAGTTCTTCATCGTCAGTATGTGACTGACATTTCCAATTCTGATCGGTGGAAGGAGGGTCTGGATTATGTGTTCCCTGCACTGATTGTTAGTGCTGCGGTGGGGGCATTCGAGGAGGACGTGGGGATGCTGCTTTCCTTCGATACCCCGGAGCTGGGGGATTTCAAGGAGGTGGGAAAGAAGGCCATGTACAGAATATGTGTAAAGGTGTCCCATGCCTCTTCCCTGGAAGGGGTAAAATCGACGAGGTGGGCGGGTGTGCTTGGTCCAGGTGCTTCCCCAAAAGGCTGTTGGCGATCATTATACAAACTGCCGATTGATAAGAGGACAGCTGACCTCCAATGGAGGATCATACATGGAGCTATAGCCACCAACATGCATCTGGTACACCTGGACCCTACTGTTGGGGAGGGGTGTCCATTCTGTGCAGAGTCTGAAACTCTGGCACACCTGTTTTTACTGTGTCCTAGGTTGGTCGGGATGATTGACCTGATCACTGACTGGTTCTCAACGTTGGGAGAGGTTTTCTCTTCCCAACTGTATATATTTGGGCCAAAGTACAGGTTCAGTCAAAAGGGTGTCGTTGTGTTGCTTAATTTTGTGTTAGGGGCAGCAAAATTAGCGATATGGAAGACCCGAAAGAACAGTATTCGGGGACAAGGGTCTGTGGATGTGGTGGGAATGCTGGAGGGAATGGTGGCAGCGAGACTAAGGGTTGAGTTTGCCTATTATAAACTTGTCAACAATATTGATCTGTTTTTGAGTATATGGGGTATTCAGAGGCTGTTGTGTTTAGTTACTGTGGAGGAGGAGTTGGAGTTGTGTTTTTAATTGATGTGTAACTGTGGTTTTGTATGAGTATTTATTGTGTGGTGGGCTCCCAGACCCAATAAAGATTATTTCAAACTCAAAACTCTCTCTCTCTCTCTCTCTCTCTCTCTCTCTCTCTCTCTCTCTCTCTCTCTGTCTCTCTCTTTCTCTCTGTCTCTCTCTGTCTCTCTCTCTCTCTCTCTCTCTCTCTCTCTCTCTCTCTCTCTCTCTCTCTCTCTCTCTCTCTCTCTCTCTGTCTCTCTCTTTCTCTCTGTCTCTCTCTGTCTCTCTCTCTCTCTCTGTCTCTTTCTTTCTCTCTGTCTCTCTCTGTCTCTCTCTCTCTCTCTCTCTCTCTCTCTCTCTCTCTCTCTCTCTCTCTCTCTCTCTCTCTCTCTCTCTCTCTCTCTCTCTCTCTCTCTCTCTCTCTCTCTCTCTCTCTCTCAATTCAAAGGGCTTTATTGGCATGGGGAACACGTTTACATTGCCAAAGCAAGTGAAATAGATAATAAACAAAATTTAAATAAACAATATAAATTGAACAGTAAATATTACACTCACAAAAGTTCCAAAGGAATAGAGACATTTCTAATGTCATATTATGTCTATATACAATGTTGTAACGATGTGCAAATATTTAAAGTACAAAAGGGAAAATAAATAAACATAAATATGGGTTGTATTTACAATGGTGTTTGTTCTTCACTGGTTGACCTTTTCTTGTGGCAACAGGTCACACATCTTGCTGCTGTGATGACACACTGTGGTATTTCACCGAGTAGATATGGGACTTTATCAAAATTGGGTTTGTTTTCTAATTCTTTGTGGGTCTGTGTAGTCTGAGGGAAATATGTGTCTCTAATATGCTCATACATTTGGCAGGAGGTTAGGAAGTACAGCTCAGTTTCCACCTCATTTTGTGGGCTGTGTGCGCATAGACTGTCTCCTCTTGAGAGCCAGGTCTGCCTACGGTGGCCTGTCTCCATATCAAGGCTAAGCTCACTCTCTCGTTCTCTCTCGCATTCTCTCTCTCTCTACTCCTTCTCCCTCTCTCATTCTCTCTCTCTCTACTCCCCTTCTCTCTCCCTTTCTCTCTCTCAGGGTCAGACTCTATAAACCCTGAAGCTCTCTGATGCTGAGGCAGCACTAGTCCTTTCCTTACATATCGTCTTCTCCTCCCTTCCACTCTTCCTTATCTCCTTTCCTCCACTCCTACCTCGCTCCTGTCCTCTCCTCCACTCCTCCTTATGTCCTGGTCCTTATGTCCTGGTCCTATGTCCTGGTCCTTATGTCCTGGTCCTTATGTCCTGGTCCTTATGTCCTGGTCCTATGTCCTGGTCCTTATGTCCTGGTCCTTATGTCCTGGTCCTATGTCCAGGACAACAGGACAACAGGACAATAGGACAACAGGATAATAGGACAACAGGATAATAGGACAACAGGACAACAGGACAACATGACAACAGGACAATATGGTAACAGGACAACAGGACAACAGGACAATAGGACAACAGGACAACAGGACAATAGGACAACAGGACAACAGGACAACAGGACAATAAGACAATAAGACAATAAGACAACAGGACAACAGGACAATAGGACAACAGGACAATAGGACAATAGGACAATAGGACAATAGGACAACAGGACAATAGGACAACAGGACAACAGGACAATAGGACAACAGGACAACAGGACAACAGGACAACAGGATAATATGACAATAGGACAATAGGACAACAGGATAATAGGACAATAGGACAATAGGACAACAGGACAATAGGACAACAGGACAATAGGACAATAGGACAACAGGACAACAGGACAATAGGATAATAGGACAACAGGACAATAGGACACCAGGACAATAGGACAATAGAATACTAGGATAATAGGACAACAGGACACCAGGACACCAGGACAATAGGATAATAGGACAATAGGACAATAGGACAACAGGACAACAGGACAACAGGATAATAGGACAACAGGACAATAGGACACCAGGACAATATGGTAACAGGACAACAGGACAACAGGACAATAGGACAATAAGACAACAGCAGGATAACAGGACAATAGGACATTACTCAATAAAACCCAGTAAGTTGTAATGGTATATCATCACTAGGTTCTAATACACTATATATACAAAAGTGTGTGGACACCCCTTCAAATGATTGGATTCGGCTATTTCAGCCACACCCGTTGCTGACAGGTGTATAAAATTGAGCACACAGCCATGCAATCTCCATAGACAAACATTGGCAGTATAATTGTCTTACTGAAGAGTTCAGTGACTTTCAACGTGGCACCGTCATAGGATGCCACCTTTCCAACATGTCAGTTCATCACATTTCTGCCCTGTTAGAGCTGCCTCGGTCAACTGTAAGGGCTGTTATTGTGAAGTGGAAACGTCTAGAAGCAACACTGGCTCAGCAGCGAAGTGCTAGACCACACAAGCTCACAGAACGGGATCGCCGAGTGCTGAAGCGCGCAGCACGTAAAAAGCATTTGTCCTCGGTTGTAACACTCACTTCCTTGTTCCAAACTGCCTCTGGAAGCAACGTCAGCATAAGAGCTGTTCGTCTGGAGCTTCATGAATGGGTTTCCATGGCCGAGCAGCCGCACACAAGACTAAGATCGCCGTGCAAGGCTATGCTCACTGAGTCTGTACATAGTCAAAGATTTCCTTAAGTTTGGGTCAGTCACAGTGGTCAGGTATTCTGCCGCTGTGTACTCTCTGTTTAGTGCCATAAAGCATTCTAGTTTGCTCAGTTTTTTGTTAATTATTTTCATCGTGTCAGTAATTATCTTTCTGTTTTCTCATGATTTGGTTGGGTCTAATTGTGTTGCTGTCCTGTGGCTCTGTGGGGTCTGTTTGTGTTTGTGAACAGAGCCCCAGGACCAGCTTGCTTAGGGGACTCTTCTCCAGGTTCATCTCTCTGTAGGTGATGGCTTTGTTATGGAAGGTTTGGGAATCACTTGCAGATCCTAATTCTGCTCTGCATGCATTATTTGGTGTTTCACATTGTACATAAATGGCAATGGGTTCTATAACTAATTGAAGTATTTTTAGCCAGATCGTAATTGGTATGTTACATTTGATGTTCCTTTTGATGGCATAGAAGGCCCTTCTTGCCTTGTCTCTCAGATTATTCACAGCTTTGTGGAAGTTACTGATGTTTAGGCCGAGGTATGTATAGTTTTTTTTGTGCTCTATGGCAACGGTGTCTAGATGGAATTTGTATTCGTTGTCCTGGCAACAGGACCTTTTTTGGAACACCATTATTTTGGTCTTACTGAGATTTACTGTCAGGGCCCAGGTCTGACAGAATCTAGGTGCTGCTGTAGACCCTCCTTGGTTGGGGACAGAAGCACCAGATCATCAGCCAACAGTAGACATTTAACTTCAGATTCTAGTAGGGTGAGGCCAGGTGCTGCAGACTGTTCTAGTGCCCTCGCCAATTCATTGATATATATGTTGAAGAGGGTGGGGCTTAAACTGCATCCCTGTCTCACCCCCCAACCCTGTCTCACCCCCCGACCCTGTCTCACCCCACGACCCTGTCTCACCCCACCACCCTGTCTCACCCCACGACCCTGTCTCACCCCACGGCCCTGTCTCACCCCACGGCCCTGTCTCACCCCACGGCCCTGTCTCACCCCACGACCCTGTCTCACCCCACGACCCTGTCTCACCCCACGACCCTGTCTCACCCCACGACCCTGTCTCACCCCACGATCCTGTCTCACCCCACGGCCCTGTCTCACCCCCCGGCCCTGTCTCACCCCACGACCCTGTCTCACCCCACGACCCTGTCTCACCCCACGACCCTGTCTCACCCCACGACCCTGTCTCACCCCCCGACCCTGTCTCACCCCACGACCCTGTCTCACCCCCCGACCCTGTCTCACCCCACGACCCTGTCTCACCCCACGACCCTGTCTCACCCCCCGACCCTGTCTCACCCCACGACCCTGTCTCACCCCACAGTCCTGTGGAAAGAAACGTGTTTTTTAACCGCGACTTGTTGTTTGTGTACATGGATTTTATAATGTGTCTTTTTCCCCCAACACCACTTTCCCCCAACACCACTTTCCCCCAACACCACTTTCCCCCAACACCACTTTCCCCCAACACCACTTTCCCCCAACACCACTTTCCCCCAACACCACTTTCCCCCAACACTACTTTCCCCCAACACCACTTTCCCCCAACACCACTTTCCCCCAACACCACTTTCCCCCAACACCACTTTCCCCCAACACCACTTTCCCCCAACACCACTTTCCCCCAACACCACTTTCCCCCAACACCACTTTCCCCCAACACCACTTTCTCCCAACACCACTTTCCCCCAACACCACTTTCCCCCAACACCACTTTCCCCCAACACCACTTTCCCCCAACACCACTTTCCATCAATGTGTATAACAGACCCTCAGATGCCAAATTGAGTCTAAAGCTTTTTTGAAATCAACAAAGCATGAGAAGACATTGTCTTTGTTTTAATTTGTTTGTTTGTCAGTTAGAGTGTGCAGGGTGAATACGTGGTCTGTCGTACGATAATTTTGTAACATTTGTGACATATGCTCAGTAAATTGTTTTTGCTGAGGAAATGTACGAGTCTGCTGTTAATCATAATGCTGTGGATTTTCCCAAGGTTGCTGTTGCCTTGACTCTCAGCCTACTTCTTCCATGGTAGTTATCGGGGTCAAATGTGTCTCTCATCTATCCTCAATCCTCTCTCCTCTATCCTCTATCCTCTAGACTCAATCCTCTCTCCTCTATCCTCTAGCCTCTCTCCTTTAACCTCTATCCTCCAGCCTCTATCCTCGCTCCTCTAGCTTCTATCCTCTAGCCTCTAGCCTCTCTATCCTCTCTCCTCTATCCTCTCTCCTCTAGCCTCTCTCCTCTCTCCTCTAGCGTCTAGCCTCTCTCATCTAGCCTCTAGCCTCTAGCCTCTCTCCTCTAGCCTCTATCCTCTAGCCTCTATCCTCTCTCCTCTCTCCTCTCTCCTCTAGCCTCTAGCCTCTCTCCTCTAGCCTCTAGCCTCTCTCCTCTCTCCTCTAGCGTCTAGCCTCTCTCATCTAGCCTCTAGCCTCTAGCCTCTCTCCTCTAGCCTCTAGTCTCTCTTCTCTCTCCTCTAGTCTCTAGCCTCTACCCTCTAGCCTCTAGCCTCTAGCCTCTAGCCTCTAGCCTCTAGCCTCTCTCCTCTATCCTCTCTCCTCTAGCCTCTCTCCTCTCTCCTCTAGCGTCTAGCCTCTCTCATCTAGCCTCTAGCCTCTAGCCTCTCTCCTTTAGCCTCTAGCCTCTCTCCTCTAGCCTCTAGCCTCTCTCCTCTCTCCTCTAGCGTCTAGCCTCTCTCATCTAGCATCTAGCCTCTAGCCTCTCTCCTCTAGTCTCTAGCCTCTCTCCTCTCTCCTCTAGCCTCTAGCCTCTCTCCTCTAGCCTCTAGACTCTAGCCTCTCTCCTCTAGCCTCTAGCCTCTCTCCTCTCTCCTCTCTCCTCTAGTCTCTAGCCTCTCTCCTCTCTCCTCTAGCCTCTAGCCTCTCTCCTCTAGCCTCTAGCCTCTCTCCTCTCTCATCTCTCCTCTAGCCTCTAGCACTAGCCTCTCTCCTCTAGCCTCTCTCCTCTAGCCTCTAGCCTCTAGCCTCTCTCCTCTCTCCTCTCTCCTCTCTCCTCTCTCCTCTCTCCTCTAGTCTCTAGCCTCTAGCCTCTAGCCTCTCTCCTCTCTCCTCTCTCCTCTAGCCTCTAGCCTCTCTCCTCTCTCCTCTCTCCTCTAGCCTCTCTCCTCTCGCCTCTAGCCTCTAGCCTCTCTCCTCTCTCCTCTAGTCTCTAACCTCTATCCTCTATCCTCTCTCCTCTCTCCTGTAGCCTCTAGCCTCTCTCCTCTCTCCTCTAGCCTCTCTCCTCTCTCCTCTAGCCTCTAGCCTCTAGCCTCTCTCCTCTCTCCTCTCTCCTCTAGACTCTATCCTCTATCCTCTATCCTCTATCCTCTCTCCTCTCTCCTCTAGCCTCTATCCTCTCTCCTCTCTCCTCTATCCTCTCTCCTCTATCCTCTCTCCTCTCTCCTCTATCCTCTATCCTCTATCCTCTCTCCTCTCTCCTCTCTCCTCTCTCCTCTATCCTCTCTCCTCTAGCCTCTATCCTCTAGCCTCTAGCCTCTATCCTCTCTCCTCTCTCCTCTCTCCTCTATCCTCTATCCTCTCTCCTCTCTCCTCTATCCTCTATCCTCTCTCCTCTAGCCCCTATCCTCTAGCCTCTATCCTCTCTCCTCTCTCCTCTCTCCTCTATCCTCTCTCCTCTCTCCTCTATCCTCTAGCCTCTATCCTCTAGCCTCTATCCTCTCTCCTCTATCCTCTAGCCTCTATCCTCTATCCTCTCTCCTCTCTCCTCTCTCCTCTCTCCTCTCTCCTCTATCCTCTCTCCTCTCTCCTCTATCCTCTAGCCTCTCTCCTCTATCCTCTATCCTCTCTCCTCTCTCCTCTCTCCTCTATCCTCTCTCCTCTATCCTCTATCCTCTATCCTCTAGTCTCTCTCCTCTCTCCTCTCTCCTCTAGCCTCTATCCTTTATACTCTATCATCTATCATCTTCTGTCATCTATCCTCTAGCCTCTCTCCTCTAGCCTCTATCCTCTCTCCTCTAGTCTCTATCCTCGAGCCTCTATCCTCTCTCCTCTCTCCTCTCTCCTCTATCCTCTATCCTCTATCCTCTCTCCTCTCTCCTCTCTCCTCTCTCCTCTAGTCTCTATCCTCTAGCCTCTATCCTCTAGCCTCTATCCTCTCTCCTCTCTCCTCTCTCCTCTATCCTCTATCCTCTCTCCTCTCTCCTCTCTCCTCTATCCTCTAGCCCCTATCCTCTAGCCTCTATCCTCTCTCCTCTCTCCTCTCTCCTCTATCCTCTCTCCTCTCTCCTCTATCCTCTAGCCTCTATCCTCTATCCTCTAGCCTCTATCCTCTCTCCTCTATCCTCTAGCCTCTATCCTCTATCCTCTATCCTCTCTCCTCTCTCCTCTATCCTCTCTCCTCTCTCCTCTATCCTCTAGCCTCTCTCCTCTATCCTCTATCCTCTCTCCTCTCTCCTCTCTCCTCTATCCTCTCTCCTCTCTCCTCTATCCTCTATCCTCTATCCTCTAGTCTCTCTCCTCTCTCCTCTCTCCTCTAGCCTCTATCCTTTATACTCTATCATCTATCATCTTCTGTCATCTATCCTCTAGCCTCTCTCCTCTAGCCTCTATCCTCTATCCTCTCTCCTCTCTCCTCTAGTCTCTCTCCTCTCTCCTCTCTCCTCTCTCCTCTCTCCTCTATCCTCTATCCTCTCTCCTCTCTCCTCTCTCCTCTAGCCTCTATCCTTTATACTCTATCATCTATCATCTTCTGTCATCTATCCTCTAGCCTCTCTCCTCTAGCCTCTCTCCTCTAGCCTCTATCCTCTCTCCTCTCTCCTCTAGCCTCTATCCTCTCTCCTCTAGTCTCTATCCTCGAGCCTCTATCCTCTATCCTCTCTCCTCTCTCCTCTAGTCTCTAGCCTCTAGCCTCTAGTCTCTAGTCTCTATCCTCGAGCCTCTATCCTCTATCCTCTAGTCTCTAGCCTCTATCCTCTACCCTCTATCCTCTATCCTCTAGCCTCTAGCCTCTAGCCTCTCTCCTCTCTCCTCTCTCCTCTAGCCTCTATCCTCTATCCTCTAGCCTCTAGCCTCTAGCCTCTATCCTCTCTCCTCTCGTCTCTAGCCTCTAGCCTCTAGTCTCTATACTCTAGCCTCTCTCCTCTAGCCTCTATCCTCTATCCTCTAGCCTCTAGCCTCTATCCTCTCTCCTGTCGTCTCTAGCCTCTAGCCTCTAGTCTCTATACTCTAGCCTCTCTCCTCTCTCCTCTAGCCTCTATCCTCTATCCTCTAGCCTCTAGCCTCTATCCTCTATCCTCTATCCTCTATCCCATATCCCTTATCCTCTCTCCTCTCTCCTATCTCTTCTCTCCTCTCTCCTCTAACCTCTATCCTTTATACTCTATCCTCTATCATCTATCCTTTATCCTCTATCGTCTATCGTCTAGCCTCTAGAAGCCAGTCAGTCAATATCACTACAGTACTTCTGCAGCACGGTGGCCCGGAGCTCAGGTCTTAATTGAAACAGGACTTAAAGTTTGAAGGCGATCGCCTCATTTATTTATCTAGAGTTGTTGAAAATCGCTGTCTCTGAGATCGTTGTCTCTGGGCTCTAATCGCTGCTTCCGACAGGAAGCACAAGGAGATTGTTATCTGATCCTCCTCCTCCTCTTCCTCTTCCTCCCTCCTCATACTCCTCTCTCAACCCCTCCTCCTCATCTTCCTCCCCCTTCTCCTCCTCCTCTTACTCCCTCCTCCCCTCCACGTCATGAGTGGGTTGAGTCACGGACGTGATCTTCCTGTCTGGTTTTGCGCCCCTTCGGGCTCGTGCGGTGGGGGAGATCTTTGTGGGATATACTCAGCCTTGTCTCAGGGTAGTAAGTTGGTGGTCTGTTGATATCCCTCTAGTGGTGTGGGGACTATACTCAGCCTTGTCTCAGGGTAGTAAGTTAGTGGTCTGTTGATATCCCTCTAGTGGTGTGGGGACTATACTCAGCTTGGTCTCAGAGTAGTAAGTTATTGGTCTGTTGATATCCCTCTAGTGGTGTGGGGACTATACTCAGCCTTGTCTCAGGGTAGTAAGTTAGTGGTCTGTTGATATCTCTCTAGTGGTGTGGGGACTATACTCAGCTTGGTCTCAGAGTAGTAAGTTATTGGTCTGTTGATATCCCTCTAGTGGTGTGGGGACTATACTCAGCCTTGTCTCAGGGTAGTAAGTTAGTGGTCTGTTGATATCTCTCTAGTGGTGTGGGGACTACACTCAGCCTTGTCTCAGGGTAGTAAGTTAGTGGTCTGTTGATATCTCTCTAGTGGTGTGGGGACTATACTCGGCCTTGTCTCAGGGTAGTAAGTTAGTGGTCTGTTGATATCTCTCTAGTGGTGTGGGGACTACACATAGCCTTGTCTCAGGGTAGTAAGTTGGTGGTCTGTTGATATCCCTCTAGTGGTGTGGGGACTATACTCAGCCTTGTCTCAGGGTAGTAAGTTAGTGGTCTGTTGATATCCCTCTAGTGGTGTGGGGACTATACTCAGCCTTGTCTCAGGGTAGTAGGTTAGTGGTCTGTTGATATCCCTCTAGTGGTGTGGGGACTATACTCAGCCTTGTCTCAGGGTAGTACGTTGGCGGTCTGTTGATATCCCTCTAGTGGTGTGGGGACTATACCCAGCCTTGTCTCAGGGTAGTAAGTTGGCGGTCTGTTGATATCCCTCTAGTGGTGTGGGGACTATACTCAGCCTTGTCTCAGGGTAGTAAGTTGGCGGTCTGTTGATATCCCTCTAGTGGTGTGGGGACTATACTCAGCCTTGTCTCAGGGTAGTAAGTTAGTGGTCTGTTGATATCCCTCTAGTGGTGTGGGGACTATACTCAGCCTTGTCTCAGGGTAGTAAGTTGGGGGTCTGTTCATATCCCTCTAGTGGTGTGGGGACTATACTCAGCCTTGTCTCAGGGTTGTAAGTTAGTGGTCTGTTGATATCCCCCACAGTGTTCCCCAACCCACCCCTCTCTCAGTCTCCATGTGTCGGGGGGCTAGTCTGTTATATCTGGTGTAATTCTCCTGTGTTATCTGGTGTCCTGTGTGAATTTAACTATGCTCCTTCTAATTCTCCCTCTCTCCCTCCCCTCCCGGAGGACCTGAGCCATAGGATTATGCCTCAGGACTACCTGGCCTGATGTCTCCTGGCTGTCCACAGTCCATCTGGTTGTGCTGCTGCTCCAGTTTCAACTGTTCTGTCTTTGGCTAGGGAACCATGACCTGTTCTACCTTGTCCCTGACCTGCTGTTTTGGACTCTCTCTCTACCGCACCTGCTGTCTCGACCTCTGAATGCTCGGCTATGAAAAGCCAACTGACATTTACTGTTGAGGTACTGACCTGTTGCACCCTCTACAACCACTGTGATTATTATTTGACCCTGCAGGTCATCTATGAACGTTTGAACATCTTGAAGAACAATCTGGCCTTAAATGTACTCTTATAATCTCCACCCTGCACAGCCAGAAGAGGACTGGCCACCCCTCATAGCCTGGTTCCTCTCTAGGTTTCTTCCTAGGTTCCTGTCTTTCTAGGGAGTTTTTCCTAGCCACCGTGCTTCTACACCTGCATTGCTTGCTGTTTGGGGTTTTAGGCTGGGTTTCTGTACAGCACTTTGAGATATCAGCTGATGTAAGAAGGGCTTTATAAATACATTTAATTGATTCCCCTCCTCTACTCCCCCTCTTTCCCCTCCTCTTCCTCATCCCCGCTCCTCTTCCTCCTCCACCTCCTACTCCTCTTCACCCACTTCTCCTTTTCGTCCTCCCCCTCCTCTCCACCTCCTCCTCCTCTTCTCCCTCCTCCCCCTCCTCCTCCTCCCCCTCCTCTCCACCTCCTCCTCCTCTTCACCCACTTCTCCTTTTCGTCCTCCCCCTCCTCTCCCCCTCCTCCTCCTCTTCTCCCTCCTCCCCCTCCTCCTCCTCCACCTCCTCTTCCTCCCTCCTCCTCCTACTCCTCTTCCCTCCTCCTCTTCTCCCCTCCTCCTCCTCCGCCTCCTTCACTTCTCCATCCTCTCCCTCCTCATCTCAGATCCTGCTGGAGAATATGGAATATCTTCTGTGTCCACAAATGGCCTACTGTTTCCTATAGGCCAGGTCATCAGTACTATAGACCAGGTCAACAGTACTATAGACCAGGTCATCAGTACTATAGGCCAGGTCATCAGTACTAGACACCAGGTCATCAGTACTATAGACCAGGTCATCAGTACTATAGACCAGGTCATCAGTACTATAGACCAGGTCATCAGTACTATAGACCAGGTCATCAGTATTATAGACCAGGTCATCAGTATTATAGACCAGGTCATCAGTACTATAGACCAGGTCATCAGTACTACAGACCAGGTCATCAGTACTACAGACCAGGTCATCAGTACTACAGACCAGGTCATCAGTACTATAGACCAGGTCATCAGTACTATAGACCAGGTCATCAGTACTATAGACCAGGTCATCAGTACTATAGGCCAGGTCATCAGTACTATAGGCCAGGTCATCAGTACTATAGACCAGGTCATCAGTACTATAGGCCAGGTCATCAGTACTATAGACCAGGTCATCAGTACTATAGACCAGGTCATCAGTACTATAGACCAGGTCATCAGTACTATAGACCAGGTCATCAGTACTATAGACCAGGTCATCAGTACTATAGGCCAGGTCAACAGTACTATAGGCCAGGTCATCAGTACTATAGACCAGGTCATCAGTACTATAGACCAGGTCATCAGTACTATAGGCCAGGTCATCAGTACTATAGACCAGGTCATCAGTACTATAGGCCAGGTCATCAGTACTATAGACCAGGTCATCAGTACTATAGGCCAGGTCATCAGTACTATAGACCAGGTCATCAGTACTATAGACCAGGTCATCAGTACTATAGACCAGGTCATCAGTACTATAGGCCAGGTCAACAGTACTATAGGCCAGGTCAACAGTACTATAGACCAGGTCATCAGTACTATAGGCCAGGTCATCAGTACTAGACACCAGGTCATCAGTACTATAGACCAGGTCATCAGTACTATAGACCAGGTCATCAGTACTATAGACCAGGTCATCAGTACTATAGACCAGGTCATCAGTACTATAGACCAGGTCATCAGTACTATAGACCAGGTCATCAGTACTATAGACCAGGTCATCAGTACTATAGACCAGGTCATCAGTACTATAGACCAGGTCATCAGTACTATAGGCCAGGTCATCAGTACTATAGGCCAGGTCATCAGTACTATAGGCCAGGTCATCAGTACTATAGGCCAGGTCATCAGTACTATAGACCAGGTCATCAGTACTATAGACCAGGTCATCAGTACTATAGACCAGGTCATCAGTACTATAGACCAGGTCAACAGTACTATAGATCAGGTCATCAGTACTATAGGCCAGGTCAACAGTACAATAGACCAGGTCATCAGTACTATAGGCCAGGTCATCAGTACTATAGGCCAGGTTAACAGTACTATAGGCCAGGTCAACAGTAATATACGCCAGGGCATCAGTACTATAGGCCAGGTTAACAGTACTATAGGCCAGGTCAACAGTACTATAGACCAGGTCATCAGTACTATAGGACAGGTCATCAGTACTATAGGCCAGGTTAACAGTACTATAGGCCAGGTCAACAGTACTATAGCCCAGGTCATCAGTACTATAGGCCAGGTTAACAGTACTATAAGCCAGGTCAACAGTACTATAGATCAGGTCATCAGTACTATAGGCCAGGTTAACAGTACTATAGGCCAGGTTAACAGTACTATAGACCAGGTCATCAGTACTATAGGCCAGGTCATCAGTACTATAGACCAGGTCAACAGTACTATAGATCAGGTCATCAGTACTATAGGCCAGGTTAACAGTACTATAGGCCAGGTTAACAGTACTATAGACCAGGTCATCAGTACTATAGGCCAGGTCATCAGTACTATAGGCCAGGTCATCAGTACTATAGACCAGGTCATCAGTACTATAGACCAGGTCAACAGTACTATAGATCAGGTCATCAGTACTATAGGCCAGGTTAACAGTACTATAGGCCAGGTTAACAGTACTATAGACCAGGTCATCAGTACTATAGGCCAGGTCATCAGTACTATAGGCCAGGTCATCAGTACTATAGGCCAGGTTTACAGTACTATAGGCCAGGTTAACAGTACTATAGGCCAGGTTAACAGTACTATAGACCAGGTCATCAGTACTATAGGCCAGGTCATCAGTACTATAGGCCAGGTCATCAGTACTATAGGCCAGGTTTACAGTACTATAGGCCAGGTTAACAGTACTATAGGCCAGGTTAACAGTACTATAGACCAGGTCATCAGTACTATAGACCAGGTCATCAGTACTATAGATCAGGTCATCAGTACTATAGGCCAGGTTAACAGTACTATAGGCCAGGTTAACAGTACTATAGGCCAGGTTAACAGTACTATAGACCAGGTCATCAGTACTATAGGCCAGGTCATCAGTACTATAGATCAGGTCATCAGTACTATAGGCCAGGTTAACAGTACTATAGGCCAGGTTAACAGTACTATAGGCCAGGTTAACAGTACTATAGACCAGGTCATCAGTACTATAGACCAGGTCATCAGTACTATAGACCAGGTCAACAGTACTATAGATCAGGTCATCAGTACTATAGGCCAGGTTAACAGTACTATAGGCCAGGTTAACAGTACTATAGACCAGGTCATCAGTAATATAGGCCAGGTCATCAGTACTATAGGCCAGGTCATCAGTACTATAGGCCAGGTTTACAGTACTATAGGCCAGGTAAACAGTACTATAGGCCAGGTTATCAGTACTATACACCAGGTCATCAGTACTATAGACCAGGTCATCAGTACTATAGACCAGGTTAACAGTACTATAGGCCAGGTCAACAGTACTATAGACCAGGTCATCAGTACTATAGGCCAGGTCATCAGTACTATAGGCCAGGTTTACAGTACTATAGGCCAGGTCAACAGTACTATAGGCCAGGTCATCAGTACTATAGGACATGTCAACAGTACTATAGGCCAGGTTAACAGTACTATAGACCAGGTCATCAGTACTATAGGACATGTCAACAGTACTATAGGCCAGGTTAACAGTACTATAGACCAGGTCATCAGTACTATAGGCCAGGTCAACAGTACTATAGGCCAGGTCAACAGTACTATAGGCCAGGTCAGCAGTACTATAGGCCAGGTTAACAGTACTATAGACCAGGTCATCAGTACTATAGGCCAGGTCAACAGTACTATAGGCCAGGTCAACAGTACTATAGACCAGGTCATCAGTACTATAGGCCAGGTCATCAGTACTAGACACCAGGTCATCAGTACTATAGACCAGGTCATCAGTACTATAGACCAGGTCATCAGTACTATAGACCAGGTCATCAGTACTATAGACCAGGTCATCAGTACTATAGACCAGGTCATCAGTACTATAGACCAGGTCATCAGTACTATAGACCAGGTCATCAGTACTATAGACCAGGTCATCAGTACTATAGGCCAGGTCATCAGTACTATAGGCCAGGTCATCAGTACTATAGGCCAGGTCATCAGTACTATAGACCAGGTCATCAGTACTATAGACCAGGTCATCAGTACTATAGGCCAGGTCATCAGTACTATAGGCCAGGTCATCAGTACTATAGGCCAGGTCATCAGTACTATAGGCCAGGTCATCAGTACTATAGACCAGGTCATCAGTACTATAGACCAGGTCATCAGTACTATAGGCCAGGTCATCAGTACTATAGACCAGGTCATCAGTACTATAGACCAGGTCATCAGTACTATAGGCCAGGTCATCAGTACTATAGACCAGGTCATCAGTACTATAGGCCAGGTCATCAGTACTATAGACCAGGTCATCAGTACTATAGGCCAGGTCATCAGTACTATAGGCCAGGTCTTCCGTACTATAGGCCAGGTCATCAGTACAATAGGCCAGGTCATCAGTACAATAGGCCAGGTCATCAGTACAATAGGCCAGGTCATCAGTACTATAGGCCAGGTCATCAGTACTATAGACCAGGTCATCAGTACTATAGACCAGGTCATCAGTACTATAGACCAGGTCATCAGTATTATAGACCAGGTCATCAGTACTATAGACCAGGTCATCAGTACTATAGACCAGGTCATCAGTACTATAGACCAGGTCATCAGTACTATAGACCAGGTCATCAGTACTATAGACCAGGTCAACAGTACTATAGATCAGGTCATCAGTACTATAGGCCAGGTCAACAGTACTATAGACCAGGTCATCAGTACTATAGGCCAGGTCATCAGTACTATAGGCCAGGTCAACAGTACTATAGGCCAGGTCAACAGTAATATAGGCCAGGGCATCAGTACTATAGGCCAGGTTAACAGTACTATAGGCCAGGTCAACAGTACTATAGACCAGGTCATCAGTACTATAGCCCAGGTCATCAGTACTATAGGCCAGGTCAACAGTACTATAGACCAGGTACAGTACTTAGGGTCAACAGTACTATAGATCAGGTCATCAGTACTATAGGCCAGGTTACCAGTACTATAGGCCAGGTTAACAGTACTATAGACCAGGTCATCAGTACTATAGGCCAGGTCATCAGTACTATAGGCCAGGTCATCAGTACTATAGACCAGGTCATCAGTACTATAGACCAGGTCAACAGTACTATAGATCAGGTCATCAGTACTATAGGCCAGGTTAACAGTACTATAGGCCAGGTTAACAGTACTATAGACCAGGTCATCAGTACTATAGGCCAGGTCATCAGTACTATAGGCCAGGTCATCAGTACTATAGGCCAGGTTTACAGTACTATAGGCCAGGTTAACAGTACTATAGGCCAGGTCAACAGTACTATAGACCAGGTCATCAGTACTATAGGCCAGGTCAACAGTACTATAGGCCAGGTCAACAGTACTATAGGCCAGGTTCATCAGTACTATAGGCCAGGTCAACAGTACTATAGGCCAGGTCAACAGTACTATAGACCAGGTCATCAGTACTATAGACCAGGTCAACAGTACTATAGATCAGGTCATCAGTACTATAGGCCAGGTTAACAGTACTATAGGCCAGGTTAACAGTACTATAGGCCAGGTTAACAGTACTATAGACCAGGTCATCAGTACTATAGGCCAGGTCATCAGTACTAGAGATCAGGTCATCAGTACTATAGGCCAGGTTAACAGTACTATAGGCCAGGTTAACAGTACTATAGGCCAGGTTAACAGTACTATAGACCAGGTCATCAGTACTATAGACCAGGTCATCAGTACTATAGACCAGGTCAACAGTACTATAGATCAGGTCATCAGTACTATAGGCCAGGTTAACAGTACTATAGGCCAGGTTAACAGTACTATAGACCAGGTCATCAGTACTATAGGCCAGGTCATCAGTACTATAGGCCAGGTCATCAGTACTATAGGCCAGGTTTACAGTACTATAGGCCAGGTAAACAGTACTATAGGCCAGGTTATCAGTACTATACACCAGGTCATCAGTACTATAGACCAGGTCATCAGTACTATAGACCAGGTTAACAGTACTATAGGCCAGGTCAACAGTACTATAGACCAGGTCATCAGTACTATAGGCCAGGTCATCAGTACTATAGGCCAGGTTTACAGTACTATAGGCCAGGTCAACAGTACTATAGGCCAGGTCATCAGTACTATAGGACATGTCAACAGTACTATAGGCCAGGTTAACAGTACTATAGACCAGGTCATCAGTACTATAGGACATGTCAACAGTACTATAGGCCAGGTTAACAGTACTATGACCAGGTCATCAGTACTATAGGCCAGGTCAACAGTACTATAGGCCAGGTCAACAGTACTATAGGCCAGGTCAGCAGTACTATAGGCCAGGTTAACAGTACTATAGGCCAGGTCATCAGTACTATATGCCAGGTCATCAGTACTATAGACCAGGTCATCAGTACTATAGGCCAGGTCAACAGTACTATAGACCAGGTCATCAGTACTATAGACCAGGTCATCAGTACTATAGACCAGGTCATCAGTACTATAGGCCAGGTCATCAGTACTATAGGCCAGGTCATCAGTACTATAGGCCAGGTCATCAGTACTATAGGCCAGGTCAACAGTACTATAGACCAGGTCATCAGTACTATAGGCCAGGTCAACAGTACTATAGACCAGGTCAACAGTACTATAGACCAGGTTAACAGTACAATAGGCCAGGTCACCAGTACTATAGACCTGGTCATCAGTACTATAGGCCAGGTTTACAGTACTATAGGCCAGGTAAACAGTACTATAGGCCAGGTTATCAGTACTATACACCAGGTCATCAGTACTATAGACCAGGTCATCAGTACTATAGACCAGGTTAACAGTACTATAGGCCAGGTCAACAGTACTATAGACCAGGTCATCAGTACTATAGGCCAGGTCATCAGTACTATAGGCCAGGTTTACAGTACTATAGGCCAGGTCAACAGTACTATAGGCCAGGTCATCAGTACTATAGGACATGTCAACAGTACTATAGGCCAGGTTAACAGTACTATAGACCAGGTCATCAGTACTATAGGACATGTCAACAGTACTATAGGCCAGGTTAACAGTACTATAGACCAGGTCATCAGTACTATAGGCCAGGTCAACAGTACTATAGGCCAGGTCAACAGTACTATAGGCCAGGTCAGCAGTACTATAGGCCAGGTTAACAGTACTATAGGCCAGGTCATCAGTACTATATGCCAGGTCATCAGTACTATAGACCAGGTCATCAGTACTATAGGCCAGGTCAACAGTACTATAGACCAGGTCATCAGTACTATAGACCAGGTCATCAGTACTATAGGCCAGGTCACCAGTACTATAGACCAGGTCATCAGTACTATAGGCCAGGTCACCAGTACTATAGGCCAGGTCTCCAGTACTATAGATCAGGTCACCAGTACTATAGGCCAGGTCTCCAGTACTATAGATCAGGTCATCAGTACTATAGACCAGGTCATCAGTACTATAGACCAGGTCATCAGTACTATAGGCCAGGTCATCAGTACTATAGGCCAGGTCATCAGTACTATAGGCCAGGTCATCAGTACTATAGGCCAGGTCAACAGTACTGATGACCTGGTCTATAGTACTGTTGACCTGGCCTATAGTACTGTTAACCTGGTCTATAGTACTGATGACCTGGTCTATAGTACTGATGACCTGGTGTATAGTACTGATAACCTGGCCTATAGTACTGTTTACCTGGCCTATAGTACTGTAAACCTGGCCTATAGTACTGATGACCAGGTCTATAGTACTGGTGACCTGGCCTATTGTACTGTTAACCTGGTCTATAGTACTGTTGACCTGGTCTATAGTACTGTTGACCTGGCCTATAGTACTGATGACCTGGTCTATAGTACTGTTGACCTGGCCTATAGTACTGATGACCTGGCCTATAGTACTGATGACCTGGCCTATAGTACTGATGACCTGGCCTATAGTACTGATGACCTGGTCTATAGTACTGATGACCTGGTCTATAGTACTGGTAACCTGGCCTATAGTACTGATGACCTGGCCTATAGTACTGATGACCTGATCTATAGTACTGGAGACCTGGCCTATAGTACTGGTGACCTGGCCTATAGTACTGATGACCTGGCCTATAGTACTGGTGACCTGGCCTATAGTACTGATGACCTGGTCTATAGTACTGATGACCTGGTCTATAGTACTGTTGACCTGGCCTATAGTACTGATGACCTGGTCTATAGTACTGATGACCTGGCATATAGTACTGATGACCTGGCCTATAGTACTGTTAACCTGGCCTATAGTACTGCTGACCTGGCCTATAGTACTGTTGACCTGGCCTATAGTACTGTCGACCTGGCCTATAGTACTGATGACCTGGTCTATAGTACTGTTAACCTGGCCTATAGTACTGTTGACATGTCCTATAGTACTGATGACCTGGTCTATAGTACTGTTAACCTGGCCTATAGTACTGTTGACATGTCCTATAGTACTGATGACCTGGCCTATAGTACTGTTGACCTGGCCTATAGTACTGTAAACCTGGCCTATAGTACTGATGACCTGGCCTATAGTACTGATGACCTGGTCTATAGTACTGTTGACCTGGCCTATAGTACTGTTAACCTGGTCTATAGTACTGATGACCTGGTCTATAGTACTGATGACCTGGTGTATAGTACTGATAACCTGGCCTATAGTACTGTTTACCTGGCCTATAGTACTGTAAACCTGGCCTATAGTACTGATGACCAGGTCTATAGTACTGGTGACCTGGCCTATTGTACTGTTAACCTGGTCTATAGTACTGTTGACCTGGTCTATAGTACTGTTGACCTGGCCTATAGTACTGATGACCTGGTCTATAGTACTGTTGACCTGGCCTATAGTACTGATGACCTGGCCTATAGTACTGATGACCTGGCCTATAGTACTGATGACCTGGCCTATAGTACTGATGACCTGGTCTATAGTACTGATGACCTGGTCTATAGTACTGATGACCTGATCTATAGTACTGGAGACCTGGCCTATAGTACTGGTGACCTGATCTATAGTACTGGAGACCTGGCCTATAGTACTGGTGACCTGGCCTATAGTACTGATGACCTGGTCTATAGTACTGGTGACCTGGCCTATAGTACTGATGACCTGGTCTATAGTACTGATGACCTGGTCTATAGTACTGTTGACCTGGCCTATAGTACTGATGACCTGGTCTATAGTACTGATGACCTGGCATATAGTACTGATGACCTGGCCTATAGTACTGTTAACCTGGCCTATAGTACTGCTGACCTGGCCTATAGTACTGTTGACCTGGCCTATAGTACTGTTGACCTGGCCTATAGTACTGATGACCTGGTCTATAGTACTGTTAACCTGGCCTATAGTACTGTTGACATGTCCTATAGTACTGATGACCTGGTCTATAGTACTGTTAACCTGGCCTATAGTACTGTTGACATGTCCTATAGTACTGATGACCTGGCCTATAGTACTGTTGACCTGGCCTATAGTACTGTAAACCTGGCCTATAGTACTGATGACCTGGCCTATAGTACTGATGACCTGGTCTATAGTACTGTTGACCTGGCCTATAGTACTGTTAACCTGGTCTATAGTACTGATGACCTGGTCTATAGTACTGATGACCTGGTGTATAGTACTGATAACCTGGCCTATAGTACTGTTTACCTGGCCTATAGTACTGTAAACCTGGCCTATAGTACTGATGACCAGGTCTATAGTACTGGTGACCTGGCCTATTGTACTGTTAACCTGGTCTATAGTACTGTTGACCTGGTCTATAGTACTGTTGACCTGGCCTATAGTACTGATGACCTGGTCTATAGTACTGTTGACCTGGCCTATAGTACTGATGACCTGGCCTATAGTACTGATGACCTGGCCTATAGTACTGATGACCTGGTCTATAGTACTGATGACCTGGTCTATAGTACTGATGACCTGGTCTATAGTACTGTTGACCTGGCCTATAGTACTGATGACCTGGTCTATAGTACTGATGACCTGGCATATAGTACTGATGACCTGGCCTATAGTACTGTTAACCTGGCCTATAGTACTGCTGACCTGGCCTATAGTACTGTTGACCTGGCCTATAGTACTGTTGACCTGGCCTATAGTACTGATGACCTGGTCATAGTACTGTTAACCTGGCCTATAGTACTGTTGACATGTCCTATAGTACTGATGACCTGGTCTATAGTACTGTTAACCTGGCCTATAGTACTGTTGACATGTCCTATAGTACTGATGACCTGGCCTATAGTACTGTTGACCTGGCCTATAGTACTGTAAACCTGGCCTATAGTACTGATGACCTGGCCTATAGTACTGATGACCTGGTCTATAGTACTGTTGACCTGGCCTATAGTACTGTTAACCTGGTCTATAGTACTGATGACCTGGTCTATAGTACTGATGACCTGGTGTATAGTACTGATAACCTGGCCTATAGTACTGTTTACCTGGCCTATAGTACTGTAAACCTGGCCTATAGTACTGATGACCTGGCCTATAGTACTGATGACCTGGCCTATAGTACTGATGACCTGGTCTATAGTACTGTTAACCTGGCCTATAGTACTGTTAACCTGGCCTATAGTACTGATGACCTGATCTATAGTACTGTTGACCTGGTCTATAGTACTGATGACCTGGTCTATAGTACTGATGACCTGGTCTATAGTACTGTTAACCTGGCCTATAGTACTGTTAACCTGGCCTATAGTACTGTTAACCTGGCCTATAGTACTGATGACCTGATCTCTAGTACTGATGACCTGGCCTATAGTACTGATGACCTGGTCTATAGTACTGTTAACCTGGCCTATAGTACTGTTAACCTGGCCTATAGTACTGTTAACCTGGCCTATAGTACTGATGACCTGATCTATAGTACTGATGACCTGGTCTATAGTACTGATGACCTGGTCTATAGTACTGATGACCTGGTCTATAGTACTGATGACCTGGTCTATAGTACTGTAAACCTGGCCTATAGTACTGATGACCTGGCCTATAGTACTGATGACCTGGCCTATAGTACTGATGACCTGGTCTATAGTACTGTTAACCTGGCCTATAGTACTGTTAACCTGGCCTATAGTACTGATGACCTGATCTATAGTACTGTTGACCTGGTCTATAGTACTGATGACCTGGTCTATAGTACTGATGACCTGGCCTATAGTACTGATGACCTGGCCTATAGTACTGATGACCTGGTCTATAGTACTGTTAACCTGGCCTATAGTACTGTTAACCTGGCCTATAGTACTGATGACCTGATCTATAGTACTGTTGACCTGGTCTATAGTACTGATGACCTGGTCTATAGTACTGATGACCTGGCCTATAGTACTGATGACCTGGCCTATAGTACTGATGACCTGGTCTATAGTACTGTTAACCTGGCCTATAGTACTGTTAACCTGGCCTATAGTACTGATGACCTGATCTATAGTACTGTTGACCTGGTCTATAGTACTGATGACCTGGCCTATAGTACTGATGACCTGGTCTATAGTACTGTTAACCTGGCCTATAGTACTGGTAACCTGGCCTATAGTACTGATGACCTGATCTATAGTACTGTTGACCTGGCTTATAGTACTGTTAACCTGGCCTATAGTACTGATGACCTGGGCTATAGTACTGATGACCTGGTCTATAGTACTGTTGACCTGGCCTATAGTACTGTTAACCTGGCCTATAGTACTGATGCCCTGGCCTATATTACTGTTGACCTGGCCTATAGTACTGTTAACCTGGCCTATAGTACTGATGACCTGGCCTATAGTACTGATGACCTGGTCTATAGTACTGTTGACCTGGCCTATAGTACTGATGACCTGATCTATAGTACTGTTGACCTGGTCTATAGTACTGATGACCTGGTCTATAGTACTGATGACCTGGTCTATAGTACTGATGACCTGGTCTATAGTACTGATGACCTGGTCTATAGTACTGATGACCTGGTCTATAATACTGATGACCTGGTCTATAGTACTGATGACCTGGTCTATAGTACTGATGACCTGGTCTATAGTACTGATGACCTGGCCTATAGTACTGATGACCTGGCCTATTGTACTGATGACCTGGCCTATTGTACTGATGACCTGGCCTATTGTACTGATGACCTGGCCTATAGTACGGAAGACCTGGCCTATAGTACTGATGACCTGGCCTATAGTACTGATGACCTGGTCTATAGTACTGATGACCTGGCCTATAGTACTGATGACCTGGTCTATAGTACTGATGACCTGGCCTATAGTACTGATGACCTGGTCTATAGTACTGATGACCTGGTCTATAGTACTGATGACCTGGCCTATAGTACTGATGACCTGGTCTATAGTACTGATGACCTGGTCTATAGTACTGATGACCTGGCCTATAGTACTGATGACCTGGCCTATAGTACTGATGACCTGGCCTATAGTACTGATGACCTGGCCTATAGTACTGATGACCTGGTCTATAGTACTGATGACCTGGTCTATAGTACTGATGACCTGGCCTATAGTACTGATGACCTGGCCTATAGTACTGATGACCTGGCCTATAGTACTGATGACCTGGTCTATAGTACTGATGACCTGGTCTATAGTACTGATGACCTGGTCTATAGTACTGATGACCTGGTCTATAGTACTGATGACCTGGTCTATAGTACTGATGACCTGGTCTATAGTACTGATGACCTGGTCTATAGTACTGATGACCTGGTCTATAGTACTGATGACCTGGTGTCTAGTACTGATGACCTGGCCTATAGTACTGATGACCTGGTCTATAGTACTGTTGACCTGGCCTATAGTACTGTTGACCTGGCCTATAGTACTGATGACCTGGTCTATAGTACTGTTAACCTGGCCTATAGTACTGCTGACCTGGCCTATAGTACTGTTGACCTGGCCTATAGTACTGTTGACCTGGCCTATAGTACTGATGACCTGGTCTATAGTACTGTTAACCTGGCCTATAGTACTGTTGACATGTCCTATAGTACTGATGACCTGGTCTATAGTACTGTTAACCTGGCCTATAGTACTGTTGACATGTCCTATAGTACTGATGACCTGGCCTATAGTACTGTTGACCTGGCCTATAGTACTGTAAACCTGGCCTATAGTACTGATGACCTGGCCTATAGTACTGATGACCTGGTCTATAGTACTGTTGACCTGGCCTATAGTACTGTTAACCTGGTCTATAGTACTGATGACCTGGTCTATAGTACTGATGACCTGGTGTATAGTACTGATAACCTGGCCTATAGTACTGTTTACCTGGCCTATAGTACTGTAAACCTGGCCTATAGTACTGATGACCTGGCCTATAGTACTGATGACCTGGCCTATATTACTGATGACCTGGTCTATAGTACTGTTAACCTGGCCTATAGTACTGTTAACCTGGCCTATAGTACTGATGACCTGATCTATAGTACTGTTGACCTGGTCTATAGTACTGATGACCTGGTCTATAGTACTGATGACCTGGTCTATAGTACTGTTAACCTGGCCTATAGTACTGTTAACCTGGCCTATAGTACTGTTAACCTGGCCTATAGTACTGATGACCTGATCTATAGTACTGATGACCTGGCCTATAGTACTGATGACCTGGTCTATAGTACTGTTAACCTGGCCTATAGTACTGTTAACCTGGCCTATAGTACTGTTAACCTGGCCTATAGTACTGATGACCTGATCTATAGTACTGATGACCTGGTCTATAGTACTGATGACCTGGTCTATAGTACTGTTAACCTGGCCTATAGTACTGTTAACCTGGCCTATAGTACTGTAAACCTGGCCTATAGTACTGATGACCTGGCCTATAGTACTGATGACCTGGCCTATAGTACTGATGACCTGGTCTATAGTACTGTTAACCTGGCCTATAGTACTGTTAACCTGGCCTATAGTACTGTAAACCTGGCCTATAGTACTGATGACCTGGCCTATAGTACTGATGACCTGGCCTATAGTACTGATGACCTGGTCTATAGTACTGTTAACCTGGCCTATAGTACTGTTAACCTGGCCTATAGTACTGATGACCTGATCTATAGTACTGTTGACCTGGTCTATAGTACTGATGACCTGGTCTATAGTACTGATGACCTGGCCTATAGTACTGATGACCTGGCCTATAGTACTGATGACCTGGTCTATAGTACTGTTAACCTGGCCTATAGTACTGTTAACCTGGCCTATAGTACTGATGACCTGATCTATAGTACTGTTGACCTGGTCTATAGTACTGATGACCTGGCCTATAGTACTGATGACCTGGTCTATAGTACTGTTAACCTGGCCTATAGTACTGTTAACCTGGCCTATAGTACTGATGACCTGATCTATAGTACTGTTGACCTGGCTTATAGTACTGTTAACCTGGCCTATAGTACTGATGACCTGGGCTATAGTACTGTTGACCTGGCCTATAGTACTGTTAACCTGGCCTATAGTACTGATGACCTGTCCTATAGTACTGATGACCTGGTCTATAGTACTGTTGACCTGGCCTATAGTACTGTTAACCTGGCCTATAGTACTGATGCCCTGGCGTATATTACTGTTGACCTGGCCTATAGTACTGTTAACCTGGCCTATAGTACTGATGACCTGGCCTATAGTACTGATGACCTGGTCTATTGTACTGTTGACCTGGCCTATAGTACTGATGACCTGATCTATAGTACTGTTGACCTGGTCTATAGTACTGATGACCTGGTCTATAGTACTGATGACCTGGTCTATAGTACTGATGACCTGGTCTATAGTACTGATGACCTGGCCTATAGTACTGATGACCTGGCCTATAGTACTGATGACCTGGCCTATAGTACTGATGACCTGGCCTATAGTACTGATGACCTGGTCTATAGTACTGATGACCTGGTCTATAGTACTGATGACCTGGTCTATAGTACTGATGACCTGGTCTATAGTACTGATGACCTGGTCTATAGTACTGATGACCTGGTCTATAGTACTGATGACCTGGTCTATAGTACTGATGACCTGGTCTATAGTACTGATGACCTGGTCTATAGTACTGATGACCTGGTGTCTAGTACTGATGACCTGGCCTATAGTACTGATGACCTGGTCTATAGTACTGTTGACCTGGCCTATAGTACTGTTGACCTGGCCTATAGTACTGATGACCTGGTCTATAGTACTGATGACCTGGTCTATAGTACTGATGACCTGGTCTATAGTACTGATGACCTGGCCTATAGTACTGATGACCTGGTCTATAGTACTGATGACCTGGCCTATAGTACTGATGACCTGGTCTATAGTACTGATGACCTGGCCTATAGTACTGATGACCTGGTCTATAGTACTGATGACCTGGTCTATAGTACTGATGACCTGGCCTATAGTACTGTTGACCTGGCCTATAGTACTGATGACCTGGTCTATAGTACTGATGACCTGGTCTATAGTACTGATGACCTGGTCTATAGTACTGATGACCTGGTCTATAGTACTGATGACCTGGTCTATAGTACTGATGACCTGGCCTATAGTACTGATGACCTGGTCTATAGTACTGATGACCTGGCCTATAGTACTGATGACCTGGCCTATAGTACTGATGACCTGGTCTATAGTACTGATGACCTGGTCTATAGTACTGATGACCTGGTCTATAGTACTGATGACCTGGTCTGTAGTACTGATGACCTGGTCTGTAGTACTGATGACCTGGTCTGTAGTACTGATGACCTGGTCTATAGTACTGATGACCTGGTCTATAATACTGATGACCTGGTCTATAATACTGATGACCTGGTCTATAGTACTGATGACCTGGTCTATAGTACTGATGACCTGGTCTATAGTACTGATGACCTGGTCTATAGTACTGATGACCTGGTCTATAGTACTGATGACCTGGTGTCTAGTACTGATGACCTGGCCTATAGTACTGATGACCTGGTCTATAGTACTGTTGACCTGGTCTATAGTACTGATGACCTGGCCTATAGGAAACAGTAGGCCATTTGTGGACACAGAAGATATTCCATATTCTCCAGCAGGATCTGAGATGAGGAGGGAGAGGATGGAGAAGTGAAGGAGGCGGAGGAGGAGGAGGGGAGAAGAGGAGGAGGGAAGAGGAGTAGGAGGAGGAGGGAGGAAGAGGAGGTGGAGGAGGAGGAGGGGGAGGAGGGAGAAGAGGAGGAGGAGGGGGAGAGGAGGGGGAGGACGAAAAGGAGAAGTGGGTGAAGAGGAGGAGGAGGTGGAGAGGAGGGGGAGGAGGAGGAGGGGGAGGAGGGAGAAGAGGAGGAGGAGGTGGAGAGGAGGGGGAGGACGAAAAGGAGAAGTGGGTGAAGAGGAGTAGGAGGTGGAGGAGGAAGAGGAGCGGGGATGAGGAAGAGGAGGGGAAAGAGGGGGAGTAGAGGAGGGGAATCAATTAAATGTATTTATAAAGCCCTTCTTACATCAGCTGATATCTCAAAGTGCTGTACAGAAACCCAGCCTAAAACCCCAAACAGCAAGCAATGCAGGTGTAGAAGCACGGTGGCTAGGAAAAACTCCCTAGAAAGACAGGAACCTAGGAAGAAACCTAGAGAGGAACCAGGCTATGAGGGGTGGCCAGTCCTCTTCTGGCTGTGCAGGGTGGAGATTATAAGAGTACATTTAAGGCCAGATTGTTCTTCAAGATGTTCAAACGTTCATAGATGACCTGCAGGGTCAAATAATAATCACAGTGGTTGTAGAGGGTGCAACAGGTCAGTACCTCAACAGTAAATGTCAGTTGGCTTTTCATAGCCGAGCATTCAGAGGTCGAGACAGCAGGTGCGGTAGAGAGAGAGTCCAAAACAGCAGGTCAGGGACAAGGTAGAACAGGTCATGGTTCCCTAGCCAAAGACAGAACAGTTGAAACTGGAGCAGCAGCACAACCAGATGGACTGTGGACAGCCAGGAGACATCAGGCCAGGTAGTCCTGAGGCATAATCCTATGGCTCAGGTCCTCCGGGAGGGGAGGGAGAGAGGGAGAATTAGAAGGAGCATAGTTAAATTCACACAGGACACCAGATAACACAGGAGAATTACACCAGATATAACAGACTAGCCCCCCGACACATGGAGACTGAGAGAGGGGTGGGTTGGGGAACACTGTGGGGGATATCAACAGACCACTAACTTACAACCCTGAGACAAGGCTGAGTATAGTCCCCACACCACTAGAGGGATATGAACAGACCCCCAACTTACTACCCTGAGACAAGGCTGAGTATAGTCCCCACACCACTAGAGGGATATCAACAGACCACTAACTTACTACCCTGAGACAAGGCTGAGTATAGTCCCCACACCACTAGAGGGATATCAACAGACCGCCAACTTACTACCCTGAGACAAGGCTGAGTATAGTCCCCACACCACTAGAGGGATATCAACAGACCGCCAACTTACTACCCTGAGACAAGGCTGGGTATAGTCCCCACACCACTAGAGGGATATCAACAGACCGCCAACGTACTACCCTGAGACAAGGCTGAGTATAGTCCCCACACCACTAGAGGGATATCAACAGACCACTAACCTACTACCCTGAGACAAGGCTGAGTATAGTCCCCACACCACTAGAGGGATATCAACAGACCACTAACTTACTACCCTGAGACAAGGCTGAGTATAGTCCCCACACCACTAGAGGGATATCAACAGACCACCAACTTACTACCCTGAGACAAGGCTATGTGTAGTCCCCACACCACTAGAGAGATATCAACAGACCACTAACTTACTACCCTGAGACAAGGCCGAGTATAGTCCCCACACCACTAGAGAGATATCAACAGACCACTAACTTACTACCCTGAGACAAGGCTGAGTGTAGTCCCCACACCACTAGAGAGATATCAACAGACCACTAACTTACTACCCTGAGACAAGGCTGAGTATAGTCCCCACACCACTAGAGGGATATCAACAGACCAATAACTTACTACTCTGAGACCAAGCTGAGTATAGTCCCCACACCACTAGAGAGATATCAACAGACCACTAACTTACTACCCTGAGACAAGGCTGAGTATAGTCCCCACACCACTAGAGGGATATCAACAGACCAATAACTTACTACTCTGAGACCAAGCTGAGTATAGTCCCCACACCACTAGAGGGATATCAACAGACCACTAACTTACTACCCTGAGACAAGGCTGAGTATAGTCCCCACACCACTAGAGGGATATCAACAGACCTCTAACTTACTACCCTGAGACAAGGCTGAGTATAGTCCCCACACCACTAGAGGGATATCAACAGACCACCAACTTACTACCCTGAGACAAGGCTGAGTATATCCCACAAAGATCTCCCCCACCGCACGAGCCCGAAGGGGCGCAAAACCAGACAGGAAGATCACGTCCGTGACTCAACCCACTCATGAGGTGGAGGGGAGGAGGGAGTAAGAGGAGGAGGAGAAGGGGGAGGAAGATGAGGAGGAGGGGTTGAGAGAGGAGTATGAGGAGGGAGGAAGAGGAAGAGGAGGAGGAGGATCAGATAACAATCTCCTTGTGCTTCCTGTCGGAAGCAGCGATTAGAGCCCAGAGACAACGATCTCAGAGACAGCGATTTTCAACAACTCTAGATAAATAAATGAGGCGATCGCCTTCAAACTTTAAGTCCTGTTTCAATTAAGACCTGAGCTCCGGGCCACCGTGCTGCAGAAGTACTGTAGTGATATTGACTGACTGGCTTCTAGAGGCTAGACGATAGACGATAGAGGATAAAGGATAGATGATAGAGGATAGAGTATAAAGGATAGAGGTTAGAGGAGAGAGGAGAGAAGAGATAGGAGAGAGGAGAGAGGATAAGGGATATGGGATAGAGGATAGAGGATAGAGGATAGAGGCTAGAGGCTAGAGGATAGAGGATAGAGGCTAGAGGAGAGAGGAGAGAGGCTAGAGTATAGAGACTAGAGGCTAGAGGCTAGAGACGACAGGAGAGAGGATAGAGGCTAGAGGCTAGAGGATAGAGGATAGAGGCTAGAGGAGAGAGGCTAGAGTATAGAGACTAGAGGCTAGAGGCTAGAGACGAGAGGAGAGAGGATAGAGGCTAGAGGCTAGAGGCTAGAGGCTAGAGGATAGAGGATAGAGGCTAGAGGAGAGAGGAGAGAGGAGAGAGGCTAGAGGCTAGAGGCTAGAGGATAGAGGATAGAGGGTAGAGGATAGAGGCTAGAGACTAGAGGATAGAGGATAGAGGCTCGAGGATAGAGACTAGAGACTAGAGGCTAGAGGCTAGAGACTAGAGGAGAGAGGAGAGAGGATAGAGGATAGAGGCTCGAGGATAGAGACTAGAGGAGAGAGGATAGAGGCTAGAGGAGAGAGGAGAGAGGATAGAGGCTAGAGGAGAGAGGCTAGAGGAGAGAGGCTAGAGGATAGATGACAGAAGATGATAGATGATAGAGTATAAAGGATAGAGGCTAGAGGAGAGAGGAGAGAGGAGAGAGGATAGAGGATAGAGGAGAGAGGAGAGAGGAGAGAGGAGAGAGGAGAGAGACTAGAGGAGAGAGGAGAGAGGAGAGAGGATAGAGGCTAGAGGAGAGAGGCTAGAGGATAGATGACAGAAGATGATAGATGATAGAGTATAAAGGATAGAGGCTAGAGGAGAGAGGAGAGAGGAGAGAGACTAGAGGATAGAGGATAGAGGATAGAGGAGAGAGGAGAGAGGATAGAGGAGAGAGGAGAGAGGAGAGAGGATAGAGGATAGAGGAGAGAGGCTAGAGGATAGAGGAGAGAGGAGAGAGGATAGAGGAGAGAGGAGAGAGGATAGAGGATAGAGGATAGAGGCTAGAGGATAGAGGAGAGAGGATAGAGGCTAGAGGATAGAGGATAGAGGCTAGAGGATAGAGGAGAGAGGAGAGAGGATAGAGGAGAGAGGAGAGAGGAGAGAGGATAGAGGCTAGAGGATAGGGGCTAGAGGATAGAGGAGAGAGGAGAGAGGAGAGAGGATAGAGGATAGAGGAGAGAGGAGAGAGGAGAGAGGATAGAGGCTAGAGGATAGAGGCTAGAGGATAGAGACTAGAGGAGAGAGGAGAGAGGAGAGAGGAGAGAGGATAGAGGATAGAGGATAGAGGAGAGAGGAGAGAGGAGAGAGGATAGAGGCTCGAGGATAGAGACTAGAGGAGAGAGGATAGAGGCTAGAGGAGAGAGGCTAGAGGATAGATGACAGAAGATGATAGATGATAGAGTATAAAGGATAGAGGCTAGAGGAGAGAGGAGAGAGGAGAGAGACTAGAGGATAGAGGATAGAGGATAGAGGAGAGAGGATAGAGGAGAGAGGAGAGAGGAGAGAGGATAGAGGATAGAGGAGAGAGGCTAGAGGATAGAGGAGAGAGGAGAGAGGATAGAGGAGAGAGGAGAGAGGAGAGAGGAGAGAGGAGAGAGGATAGAGGATAGAGGCTAGAGGATAGAGGAGAGAGGATAGAGGCTAGAGGATAGAGGCTAGAGGATAGAGGAGAGAGGAGAGAGGATAGAGGAGAGAGGAGAGAGGAGAGAGGATAGAGGCTAGAGGATAGGGGCTAGAGGAGAGAGGATAGAGGATAGAGGAGAGAGGAGAGAGGATAGAGGATAGAGGAGAGAGGAGAGAGGAGAGAGGATAGAGGCTAGAGGCTAGAGGATAGAGGCTAGAGGAGAGAGGATAGAGGAGAGAGGAGAGAGGAGAGAGGAGAGAGGATAGAGGATAGAGGATAGAGGAGAGAGGAGAGAGGATAGAGGAGAGAGGATAGAGGAGAGAGGAGAGAGGATAGAGGCTAGAGGAGAGAGGAGAGAGGATAGAGGATAGAGGATAGAGGATAGAGTCTAGAGGAGAGAGGAGAGAGGAGAGAGGCTAGAGGCTAGAGGCTAGAGGAGAGAGGCTAGAGGAGAGAGGAGAGAGGCTAGAGGCTACAGGAGAGAGGAGAGAGGATAGAGGATAGAGGTTAGAGACTAGAGGAGAGAGGAGAGAGGCTAGAGGCTAGAGGCTAGAGGAGAGAGGCTAGAGGAGAGAGGAGAGAGGAGAGAGGCTAGAGGCTAGAGGAGAGAGGAGAGAGGAGAGAGGCTAGAGGCTAGAGGCTAGAGACTAGAGGAGAGAGGAGAGAGGAGAGAGGAGAGAGGAGAGAGGAGAGAGGCTAGAGGCTAGAGGCTAGAGGAGAGAGGCTAGAGGAGAGAGGCTAGTGCTAGAGGCTAGAGGAGAGATGAGAGAGGAGAGAGGCTAGAGGCTAGAGGAGAGAGGCTAGAGGCTAGAGGAGAGAGGAGAGAGGCTAGAGACTAGAGGAGAGAGGAGAGAGGAGAGAGGCTAGAGGCTAGAGGAGAGAGGCTAGAGTCTAGAGGCTAGAGGAGAGAGGCTAGAGGCTAGAGGAGAGAGGAGAGAGGCTAGAGACTAGAGGAGAGAGGCTAGAGGCTAGATGCTAGATGAGAGAGGCTAGACGCTAGAGGAGAGAGGAGAGAGGCTAGAGGCTAGAGGAGAGAGGCTAGAGGCTAAAGGAGAGAGGCTAGAGGCTAGAGGCTAGATGAGAGAGGCTAGACGCTAGAGGAGAGAGGAGAGAGGCTAGAGGAGAGAGGATAGAGGAGAGAGGCTAGAGGCTAGAGGCTAGAGGCTAGAGGCTAGAGGCTAGAGGGTAGAGGCTAGAGACTAGAGGAGAGAGAAGAGAGACTAGAGGCTAGAGGAGAGAGGCTAGAGGCTAGAGGCTAGATGAGAGAGGCTAGACGCTAGAGGAGAGAGGAGAGAGGCTAGAGGCTAGAGGAGAGAGGCTAGAGGCTAGAGGAGAGAGGAGAGAGGAGAGAGGATAGAGGCTAGAGGATAGAGGCTAGAGGAGAGAGGCTAGAGGCTAGAGGCTAGATGAGAGAGGCTAGACGCTAGAGGAGAGAGGAGAGAGGCTAGAGGAGAGAGGATAGAGGAGAGAGGATAGAGAGGCTAGAGGCTAGAGGATAGAAGCTAGAGGAGCGAGGATAGAGGCTGGAGGATAGAGGTTAAAGGAGAGAGGCTAGAGGATAGAGGAGAGAGGATTGAGTCTAGAGGATAGAGGATAGAGGAGAGAGGATTGAGGATAGATGAGAGACACATTTGACCCCGATAACTACCATGGAAGAAGTAGGCTGAGAGTCAAGGCAACAGCAACCTTGGGAAAATCCACAGCATTATGATTAACAGCAGACTCGTACATTTCCTCAGCAAAAACAATTTACTGAGCATATGTCACAAATGTTACAAAATTATCGTACGACAGACCACGTATTCACCCTGCACACTCTAACTGACAAACAAACAAATTAAAACAAAGACAATGTCTTCTCATGCTTTGTTGATTTCAAAAAAGCTTTAGACTCAATTTGGCATCTGAGGGTCTGTTATACACATTGATGGAAAGTGGTGTTGGGGGAAAGTGGTGTTGGGGGAAAGTGGTGTTGGGGGAAAGTGGTGTTGGGGGAAAGTGGTGTTGGGAGAAAGTGGTGTTGGGGGAAAGTGGTGTTGGGGGAAAGTGGTGTTGGGGGAAAGTGGTGTTGGGGGAAAGTGGTGTTGGGGGAAAGTGGTGTTGGGGGAAAGTGGTGTTGGGGGAAAGTGGTGTTGGGGGAAAGTGGTGTTGGGGGAAAGTAGTGTTGGGGGAAAGTGGTGTTGGGGGAAAGTGGTGTTGGGGGAAAGTGGTGTTGGGGGAAAGTGGTGTTGGGGGAAAGTGGTGTTGGGGGAAAGTGGTGTTGGGGGAAAGTGGTGTTGGGGGAAAAAGACACATTATAAAATCCATGTACACAAACAACAAGTCGCGGTTAAAAAACACGTTTCTTTCCACAGGACTGTGGGGTGAGACAGGGTCGTGGGGTGAGACAGGGTCGGGGGGTGAGACAGGGTCGTGGGGTGAGACAGGGTCGTGGGGTGAGACAGGGTCGGGGGGTGAGACAGGGTCGTGGGGTGAGACAGGGTCGGGGGGTGAGACAGGGTCGTGGGGTGAGACAGGGTCGTGGGGTGAGACAGGGTCGTGGGGTGAGACAGGGTCGTGGGGTGAGACAGGGCCGGGGGGTGAGACAGGGCCGTGGGGTGAGACAGGATCGTGGGGTGAGACAGGGTCGTGGGGTGAGACAGGGTCGTGGGGTGAGACAGGGTCGTGGGGTGAGACAGGGTCGTGGGGTGAGACAGGGCCGTGGGGTGAGACAGGGCCGTGGGGTGAGACAGGGCCGTGGGGTGAGACAGGGTCGTGGGGTGAGACAGGGTGGTGGGGTGAGACAGGGTCGTGGGGTGAGACAGGGTCGGGGGGTGAGACAGGGTTGGGGGGTGAGACAGGGATGCAGTTTAAGCCCCACCCTCTTCAACATATATATCAATGAATTGGCGAGGGCACTAGAACAGTCTGCAGCACCTGGCCTCACCCTACTAGAATCTGAAGTTAAATGTCTACTGTTGGCTGATGATCTGGTGCTTCTGTCCCCAACCAAGGAGGGTCTACAGCAGCACCTAGATTCTGTCAGACCTGGGCCCTGACAGTAAATCTCAGTAAGACCAAAATAATGGTGTTCCAAAAAAGGTCCTGTTGCCAGGACAACGAATACAAATTCCATCTAGACACCGTTGCCATAGAGCACAAAAAAAACTATACATACCTCGGCCTAAACATCAGTAACTTCCACAAAGCTGTGAATAATCTGAGAGACAAGGCAAGAAGGGCCTTCTATGCCATCAAAAGGAACATCAAATGTAACATACCAATTACGATCTGGCTAAAAATACTTCAATTAGTTATAGAACCCATTGCCATTTATGTACAATGTGAAACACCAAATAATGCATGCAGAGCAGAATTAGGATCTGCAAGTGATTCCCAAACCTTCCATAACAAAGCCATCACCTACAGAGAGATGAACCTGGAGAAGAGTCCCCTAAGCAAGCTGGTCCTGGGGCTCTGTTCACAAACACAAACAGACCCCACAGAGCCACAGGACAGCAACACAATTAGACCCAACCAAATCATGAGAAAACAGAAAGATAATTACTGACACGATGAAAATAATTAACAAAAAACTGAGCAAACTAGAATGCTTTATGGCACTAAACAGAGAGTACACAGCGGCAGAATACCTGACCACTGTGACTGACCCAAACTTAAGGAAATCTTTGACTATGTACAGACTCAGTGAGCATAGCCTTGCACGGCGATCTTAGTCTTGTGTGCGGCTGCTCGGCCATGGAAACCCATTCATGAAGCTCCAGACGAACAGCTCTTATGCTGACGTTGCTTCCAGAGGCAGTTTGGAACAAGGAAGTGAGTGTTACAACCGAGGACAAATGCTTTTTACGTGCTGCGCGCTTCAGCACTCGGCGATCCCGTTCTGTGAGCTTGTGTGGTCTAGCACTTCGCTGCTGAGCCAGTGTTGCTTCTAGACGTTTCCACTTCACAATAACAGCCCTTACAGTTGACCGAGGCAGCTCTAACAGGGCAGAAATGTGATGAACTGACATGTTGGAAAGGTGGCATCCTATGACGGTGCCACGTTGAAAGTCACTGAACTCTTCAGTAAGACAATTATACTGCCAATGTTTGTCTATGGAGATTGCATGGCTGTGTGCTCAATTTTATACACCTGTCAGCAACGGGTGTGGCTGAAATAGCCGAATCCAATCATTTGAAGGGGTGTCCACACACTTTTGTATATATAGTGTATTAGAACCTAGTGATGATATACCATTACAACTTACTGGGTTTTATTGAGTAATGTCCTATTGTCCTGTTATCCTGCTGTTGTCTTATTGTCCTATTGTCCTGTTGTCCTGTTGTCCTGTTACCATATTGTCCTGGTGTCCTATTGTCCTGTTGTCCTATTATCCTGTTGTCCTGTTGTCCTGTTGTCCTATTGTCCTATTGTCCTATTATCCTATTGTCCTGGTGTCCTGGTGTCCTGTTGTCCTATTATCCTAGTATTCTATTGTCCTATTGTCCTGGTGTCCTATTGTCCTGTTGTCCTATTATCCTATTGTCCTGTTGTCCTGTTGTCCTATTGTCCTATTGTCCTGTTGTCCTATTGTCCTGTTGTCCTATTGTCCTATTGTCCTATTATCCTGTTGTCCTATTGTCCTATTGTCATATTATCCTGTTGTCCTGTTGTCCTGTTGTCCTGTTGTCCTATTGTCCTGTTGTCCTGTTGTCCTATTGTCCTGTTGTCCTATTGTCCTATTGTCCTATTGTCCTATTGTCCTGTTGTCCTATTGTCCTGTTGTCCTGTTGTCTTATTGTCTTATTGTCTTATTGTCCTGTTGTCCTGTTGTCCTGTTGTCCTATTGTCCTGTTGTCCTGTTGTCCTATTGTCCTGTTGTCCTGTTGTCCTGTTACCATATTGTCCTGTTGTCATGTTGTCCTGTTGTCCTGTTGTCCTATTATCCTGTTGTCCTATTATCCTGTTGTCCTATTGTCCTGTTGTCCTGTTGTCCTGGACATAGGACCAGGACATAAGGACCAGGACATAAGGACCAGGACATAGGACCAGGACATAAGGACCAGGACATAAGGACCAGGACATAAGGACCAGGACATAGGACCAGGACATAAGGACCAGGACATAAGGAGGAGTGGAGGAGAGGACAGGAGCGAGGTAGGAGTGGAGGAAAGGAGATAAGGAAGAGTGGAAGGGAGGAGAAGACGATATGTAAGGAAAGGACTAGTGCTGCCTCAGCATCAGAGAGCTTCAGGGTTTATAGAGTCTGACCCTGAGAGAGAGAGAAAGGGAGAGAGAAGGGGAGTAGAGAGAGAGAGAATGAGAGAGGGAGAAGGAGTAGAGAGAGAGAGAATGCGAGAGAGAACGAGAGAGTGAGCTTAGCCTTGATATGGAGACAGGCCACCGTAGGCAGACCTGGCTCTCAAGAGGAGACAGTCTATGCGCACACAGCCCACAAAATGAGGTGGAAACTGAGCTGTACTTCCTAACCTCCTGCCAAATGTATGAGCATATTAGAGACACATATTTCCCTCAGACTACACAGACCCACAAAGAATTAGAAAACAAACCCAATTTTGATAAAGTCCCATATCTACTCGGTGAAATACCACAGTGTGTCATCACAGCAGCAAGATGTGTGACCTGTTGCCACAAGAAAAGGTCAACCAGTGAAGAACAAACACCATTGTAAATACAACCCATATTTATGTTTATTTATTTTCCCTTTTGTACTTTAAATATTTGCACATCGTTACAACATTGTATATAGACATAATATGACATTAGAAATGTCTCTATTCCTTTGGAACTTTTGTGAGTGTAATATTTACTGTTCAATTTATATTGTTTATTTAAATTTTGTTTATTATCTATTTCACTTGCTTTGGCAATGTAAACGTGTTCCCCATGCCAATAAAGCCCTTTGAATTGAGAGAGAGAGAGAGAGAGAGAGAGAGAGAGAGAGAGAGAGAGAGAGAGAGAGAGAGAGAGAGAGAGAGAGAGAGAGAGAGAGAGAGAGAGAGAGAGAGAGAGAGAGAGAGACAGAGAGAGACAGAGAGAAAGAAAGAGACAGAGAGAGAGAGAGAGACAGAGAGAGACAGAGAGAGAGAGAGAGAGACAGAGAGAGAGAGAGAGAGAGAGAGAGAGAGAGAGAGAGAGAGAGAGAGAGAGAGAGAGAGAGAGACAGAGAGAGACAGAGAGAAAGAGAGAGACAGAGAGAGAGAGAGAGAGAGAGAGAGAGAGAGAGAGAGAGAGAGAGAGAGTTTTGAGTTTGAAATAATCTTTATTGGGTCTGGGAGCCCACCACACAATAAATACTCATACAAAACCACAGTTACACATCAATTAAAAACACAACTCCAACTCCTCCTCCACAGTAACTAAACACAACAGCCTCTGAATACCCCATATACTCAAAAACAGATCAATATTGTTGACAAGTTTATAATAGGCAAACTCAACCCTTAGTCTCGCTGCCACCATTCCCTCCAGCATTCCCACCACATCCACAGACCCTTGTCCCCGAATACTGTTCTTTCGGGTCTTCCATATCGCTAATTTTGCTGCCCCTAACACAAAATTAAGCAACACAACGACACCCTTTTGACTGAACCTGTACTTTGGCCCAAATATATACAGTTGGGAAGAGAAAACCTCTCCCAACGTTGAGAACCAGTCAGTGATCAGGTCAATCATCCCGACCAACCTAGGACACAGTAAAAACAGGTGTGCCAGAGTTTCAGACTCTGCACAGAATGGACACCCCTCCCCAACAGTAGGGTCCAGGTGTACCAGATGCATGTTGGTGGCTATAGCTCCATGTATGATCCTCCATTGGAGGTCAGCTGTCCTCTTATCAATCGGCAGTTTGTATAATGATCGCCAACAGCCTTTTGGGGAAGCACCTGGACCAAGCACACCCGCCCACCTCGTCGATTTTACCCCTTCCAGGGAAGAGGCATGGGACACCTTTACACATATTCTGTACATGGCCTTCTTTCCCACCTCCTTGAAATCCCCCAGCTCCGGGGTATCGAAGGAAAGCAGCATCCCCACGTCCTCCTCGAATGCCCCCACCGCAGCACTAACAATCAGTGCAGGGAACACATAATCCAGACCCTCCTTCCACCGATCAGAATTGGAAATGTCAGTCACATACTGACGATGAAGAACTGGCAAGGAGTCACAGACCTCAGCGACGACCTTCCTCAGTAGGCGAGATGATCGGATCCCCGCTCTTTCTCCCAGCTCCTCCAACGATCTGCTCCTGCTCTGCATCAGATGACCCAGCTTGGTGCACCCGACACCTAACAGGCATGAACGCAGGCTGGCTGAACCCAGAGCACTGGACTGGATGGCAGTGTTATAAAAAAGAGGCTCTTCAAAAAGCCACATCCCTGGTAGCGTGCCGGCCTTACGGGACTTGACCAGAATCCTCCAAGCCTGCATAACAGACTCATAGAATGGAGTCAGGCCATTCAACTCACCCCCCTCCAGCTTTAAGAGGAAAAGGTGCTTGTCTAAGCCCAAACAGCCTGCTCTCCTCATCAGTGCGTAGGCTGTGTCGACCCAGCTAGAACCGTCACTGTACAACAGTCTCTGGGCTGCTTGAAGCCGGAAAGCCATGATCCTAGAGGAAATGTCCACCAGGCCTTGCCCCCCCTCGTGCAGTGGCAGGTACAAAGCTGCAGCTTTGATCCAGTGTTGTCCAGACCAGAAGAAATTGACAAGGGTCCTCTGAAGCTCTTGTATCAGACCCTTTGGTGGCTGCAAAATCATTAGTCTGTGCCACAGGGTAGAGGCAGCAAGATTATTAATTACCAGTACCCTTCCCCTATAAGACAACTGGGGTAGCACCCATTTCCATCTTGACAGTCTGGCACACACTTTCTCCACTACACCCTCCCAGTTCTTTTTCTGAAAGACATCAGAGCCTAGAAAAACACCCAATGTCTTCATCCCATCTCTGCCCCACTGACGCCCCCCTGGTAACCGTGGAGCGGACCCTATCTGAAGCTGACCTGCCCACAGCGCTTCACTCTTTCCCCAATTGACTCTAGCTGAGGAGGCACCCTCATACACCATTAAAGCGTCTGAGAGAACCTTAACATCCTCAGCCCCTGTAATAAAAACTGTCACATCATCTGCATACGCAGACAGTGCTATCGTGGGACCCTTCATTACACCTGGCACAGAGAAACCAGTAAGCTTCGCTCTTAAAAAACAAAGCATTGGTTCAATCGCCAGACTATATAACTGCCCTGAAATTGGGCATCCCTGCCTGATACCCCTTTGGACAGGGATGGGGCAACTCAAACCACCCCCCACCTTCACCATACACGAGGCCCCAGCATACAGTAAATTCATCCAAGACAAAAAAACATCCCCAAACCCAAAGGCTTTCATCGTTTTGAACAAATACTGGTGGTCCACTCGGTCAAAAGCCTTCTCCTGATCCAAAGAAAGTAAACCCACATTTACATCAGACAGTTTACAAATGTCTAGAACATCTCTTATCAGAAACAAGTTGTCAACAATTGAGCGATCAGGTACACAGTAGGACTGGTCCTTGTGGACCAACAATCCCAGATACTCTTTCAACCTGTTTGAAAGACATTTTGAAACTATTTTATATTCTGCACACAGCAAAGCAACAGGTCTCCAATTTTTTATGAGAGCCAAATCCCCTTTTTTTGGCAACAGTGAAAGCACCGCACGTTGACAGGATACAGGAAGAGAACCCTCATGAAAAGATTCACACACCACTTCATAAAAATCCTCCCCAATAGACCCCCAAAAGTGCTTATAGAACTCAGATGGTAAACCATCAATGCCAGGGGCTCGGCCTGTTGAGAGCTGCATAACTGCTGTGGACAGCTCTTGCAGTGTAATGTCAGAGTCCAATGCGACTCTCTGTTCAGGTCCCAATTTAGGAAGACCATGTAACAACTGTTCAGTACACAGAGAGTCACAATCCTCCGCCTTATAGAGGGCAGAGTAGAAATCCACAGCATGTTGACGCATTTCACTGTCATCCGTGGTCACCTTCCCATCAGGGAGACGAAGGCAGACCATCTGTTTGTGTTGTAATGTCGACTGTCCAAGGTTAAAAAAAAAGGCACTAGGAGCATCCATATCCTTGAGGGAAGCGAAACGAGACCTAATCAAGGCACCTTTCACTCTTTCATGCAGAAACGACCTCAGTTCATGTCTCTTGTCCTGTGAGTTCATGACTAGTCCAGGGTCATTCTGAGTGAGCAGCTTCAATTCAATTGATTTGATGTCCTGTTCAAGGGCATTGATAGTCTCTTTAACTTCAATTTGAGACAAAGCAGTATACTGTTGACAAAATACTCGTATTTGGGCCTTCCCAACCTCCCACCATTGTCTCAAGGACTCAAAATTCCCTTTTGTAACCCTCCATTTTTCCCAAAACAACAAAAACCTTTCACAAAACTTGACATCATGTAACAATTTAACATTAAAATACCAGTAAGGTGATGACCTTCGTGGACAGGACAAGTGAATATCAACAGTTATAATGTGATGATCAGAGAAACCCACAGGAGTAATGGCACACCTTCCAACCCTACTACAGTATTGATCAGATACGTACAACCTATCTAACCTTGCTGCACTGACACGACCTTCATTCACTTTCAACCATGTGTATTGCCTAACTTTTGCATTCCTTACTCTCCACACATCAGAAAGCTCTAACTCAGTTAGTAAGCCAGACAGGAAAGTGGCTGACCGCAGGTGAGGTTCTTCAGCGTTGCGATCAACAGTAAAATCCACAGTACAGTTCCAGTCCCCCCTACAACCATACACCCCTCTTGGTCACACTGTCTTAAGGTTTCTTTTATTTTATCAAACACAACAAGACGCTCGGTACCCTCATTAGGAGCATAAACATTCAAAAAAACAAACAAAAACCCCATAACATCCACCTTGACCAATAAAACCCGACCCTTGACAATCTCTGTTGTAGATATCACAGTCACCCCTAAACCTGAGGAAAACAAGATGGCCACCCCAGCACTGAAATTAGTACCATGACTGAGTATATGCTGCCCCTCCCACCACATACCCCAGTCAACCTCATTATCCTCATCACTATGTGTCTCCTGTAGGAAAACTACATTAAGCCTTTTCTGTTTTATTTCTTCTAAAACCCAAGCCCTCTTATTTCTGTCCCTTCCCCCATTAATATTGAGAGAGCCTACCCTTAGTACCTCCATGTAGAAAAGAGAAAGGAAAAGCAGAAGATACCACAGAGAAACCAAAGAGAAAAAAGACACCCTATGAAGCATGATCATCATCATTATTTAAATCTTTTCTTATTAACCTGACCACGTTTCCCACCACCTTTTGCTGCTGTAACAGCAGTAACAAATTTCCTCAAGCGAAACCGCTTCTTCTCACTCAACTGGTCTAACCCCACCGTCTTCTGTAACATCACAGCTGACCTCACAAACTTATCAACATCAAAATATTCTGCCAATTTTACAGATTTCCCAAAAGACTGATCCAGAAACCCATTTACCTCCTCTAGATCATAAATTGAGTCCTCACCAGCTGCTGTCATATCAGAAGAGATATCCATATCCTTCTCCTGATCCTCCTCAGCTGAGGCCACAGACCACTGACTCCCCTCTACCACATCCCTTTCAACACTCCCCACTTGCACCCCATCACTCGTACCAGGCATCTCCTCCACTACCTGGGAGACTAGCCCCACCTGAACCCCATTACCCGTGGTGGGCATCTCCTCCACTACATGAGAGCCCAGCTCCACATGAACCCCCTCCTGTACCCCATTACTCGTAGTGGGCATTTCCTCTACTACCTGGGAGCCTAACTCCACATGAAACCCCTCCTGTACTCCATTACTCGTAGTGGGCATCTCCTCCACTACCTTTGAGATTAACTCCATATGAACCCCCTCCTGTGCTCCAGTACTCGTACTGGGCACCTCCTCACCAGTCTGAGGAACTGGCTCTTCAACACGGATAACTTGTTCCTCGGCAACAGGTGCTTGTGGCTGCTCAACCACTGTCAGCCCACCTCTCCCTACATCAGTGGGCCCAGGCGTTACGATGACCACCTGCGCCCCTCCCTCTGCCTTCTCCCTTTTCGGGCAAGCATGTCGCTTATGGCCAACATCCCCACACTCAAAACACCGTTGACTACCCGTACTAGCATACGCCATATACATTCTATTGTCATACTTGACTTTAAACGATATCTCTAAAGTCTGCTCCGGTGAGTCCAAAAACATAAACACCTGTCGCCGAAACGACATAACCTCTTCCTTAAGAAAT
>NC_092093.1:1038689-1053689 GCF_045679555.1 Salvelinus alpinus | reverse complement strand
TTCTCCCCTGAGTCATTCATTCGGGTTTCACACATCTTTCTCCCCTGAGTCATTCATTCGGGTTTCACACATCATTCTCCCCTGAGTCATTCATTAGGGTTTCACACATCTTTCTCCCCTGAGTCATTCATTAGGGTTTCACACATCATTCTCCCCTGAGTCATTCATTCGGGTTTCACACATCATTCTCCCCTGAGTCATTCATTCGGGTTTCACACATCTTTCTCCCCTGAGTCATTCATTAGGGTTTCACACATCTTTCTCCCCTGAGTCATTCATTAGGGTTTCACACATCATTCTCCCCTGAGTCATTCATGAATATCAACATGTCCTCGATATACCATGAGAACGTTTAGTTTAGTCACCAATACATCAGATAATGATAATCCTATAATTTAGTAATTTTATCAACAAATAAATTCTAACCACTAAAAATACTAAATTCAATGCTATTTTCTGTATTTAGCTTGCTATTAACTTGTAAATAATGATATTGTTGTGTGTTTAATTTCCTGTAATAATGACTATAAATTAGCTAAAGTTAAGACGGTGTCAGCTCAATGATGTGGTCATTATTTGAGTTGTCTAACCAGCTAACTTAACCTTAGCTATATGATGTGGTCATTATTTGAGTTGTCTAACCAGCTGTATCCAATGTAAAAAACACAATTTCAAATTTTGCTACGTAAGACCGAGTCGATCCAGTCGGTCACATACAGCGCATTCGGGAAAGTATTCAAGACCTTTTACTTTTTCCAAATGTTGTTATTTAATAGCCTTATTAAATAAAGGTTACATATTGTGTGAAGATTGATGTGGTCTGAATGCATGGTATGTCAGTCTTATAGTTTCATTATCCTTGTACAGTACATAGACAAATCATCAGAAATAGGGGTATTGTAAAGCAACTGTAAACACGGTTTTCCATTTTCTTTCCCATGCAACAACACAAGAGCAACTTCTTCTACAGGACTTTCTGCTTGCAGGTAATGAGTGGAATATATTGTTATATATAACCCAGGTATCTCAGCAGTACATTGTGCACTATCATTCCAAATGGTAGCACATAGAGTGACTTTTTCCACTTTGTCCTATTGAAACTTCATGAACTTTAACCTCTGGGTCTGTAATGGACCTGCTACTCAGAGAAGTGAAGAACCTATTGATGAGCCACACACACAGACCACCACACACACACCACACACACACCACACCACACACACACACACACACACACACACACACACACACACACTGATGGAGAACGATGACGTAGTATCTACAGCCACATCGGATTTTATTTTAACTTCCAACATAAATGTATGTTCAACTGATACAATTCCAAGCTAAAAATATAGTAATGTACAGTGTTCAGCAGTTATTAAACTATAGTATAGACAATCAGTGGCCAGTTTATTAGGTACACCCATCTAGTACTGGGTCTTACCACCTTTTTTTGCCACCAGAACATGCTGAATTCTTCGGGGCACGGAAACATTGCTCAATTGATATCGAGGGACTTAACGTATACCAGGAAAACATTCTCCACACCACAACACCACCACCACCAGCCTGTACCGTTGACACCAGTCAGGATGGGGACATGGACTTACGGCAAATCCTGACAGGATTCATCAGACCAGGTGATGTTTTTCAACTCCTCAGTGGAGCCGCTTCTTTTTATCTGACAGGAGTGGAACCCGGTGTTGTCGTCTGCTGAAATAGCCAATCCGTGACAAGGACCGACGAGTTGTGTGTTCCCGAGATGCCACTGTTGTACTGCGCCATTGGATTGCAGGATTCTTGAAAACGAGATGTTTTCATCCACAGGACTGCTGCTGACTAGATGTTTCCCCCACAGGACTGCTGCTGACTAGATGTTTCCCCCACAGGACTGCTGCTGACTAGATGTTTCCCCCACAGGACTGCTGCTGACTAGATGTTTCCCCCACAGGACTGCTGCTGACTAGATGTTTCCCCCACAGGACTGCTGCTGACTAGATCTTTCCCCCACAGGACTGCTGCTGACTAGATGTTTCCCCCACAGGACTGCTGCTGACTAGATCTTTCCCCCACAGGACTGCTGCTGACTAGATCTTTCCCCCACAGGACTGCTGCTGACTAGATGTTTCCCCCACAGGACTGCTGCTGACTAGATGTTTCCCCCACAGGACTGCTGCTGAATAGATGTTTCCCCCACAGGACTGCTGCTGACTAGATGTTTCCCCCCAAAGGACTGCTGCTGACTAGATGTTTCCCCCACAGGACTGCTGCTGACTAGATGTTTCCCCCACAGGACTGCTGCTGACTAGATGTTTCCCCCACAGGACTGCTGCTGACTAGATGTTTCCCCCACAGGACTGCTGCTGACTAGATGTTTCCCCCACAGGACTGCTGCTGACTAGATGTTCCCCCACAGGACTGCTGCTGACTAGATGTTTCCCCCTCAGGACTGCTGCTGACTAGATGTTTCCCCTCAGGACTGCTGCTGACTAGATGTTTCCCCCACAGGACTGCTGCTGACTAGATGTTTCCCCCTCAGGACTGCTGCTGACTAGATGTTTCCCCCACAGGACTGCTGCTGACTAGATGTTTCCCCCACAGGACTGCTGCTGACTAGATGTTTCCCCCACAGGACTGCTGCTGACTAGATGTTTCCCCTCAGGACTGCTGCTGACTAGATGTTTCCCCCACAGGACTGCTGCTGACTAGATGTTTCCCCTCAGGACTGCTGCTGACTAGATGTTTCATCCACAGGACTGCTGCTGACTAGATGTTTCCCCCACAGGACTGCTGCTGACTAGATGTTTCCCCCACAGGACTGCTGCTGACTAGATGTTTCCCCCACAGGACTGCTGCTGACTAGATGTTTCCCCCACAGGACTGCTGCTGACTAGATGTTTCCCCCACAGGACTGCTGCTGACTAGATCTTTCCCCCACAGGACTGCTGCTGACTAGATGTTTCCCCCACAGGACTGCTGCTGACTAGATCTTTCCCCCACAGGACTGCTGCTGACTAGATCTTTCCCCCACAGGACTGCTGCTGACTAGATGTTTCCCCCACAGGACTGCTGCTGACTAGATGTTTCCCCCACAGGACTGCTGCTGAATAGATGTTTCCCCCACAGGACTGCTGCTGACTAGATGTTTCCCCCCAAAGGACTGCTGCTGACTAGATGTTTCCCCCACAGGACTGCTGCTGACTAGATGTTTCCCCCACAGGACTGCTGCTGACTAGATGTTTCCCCCACAGGACTGCTGCTGACTAGATGTTTCCCCCACAGGACTGCTGCTGACTAGATGTTTCCCCCACAGGACTGCTGCTGACTAGATGTTCCCCCACAGGACTGCTGCTGACTAGATGTTTCCCCCTCAGGACTGCTGCTGACTAGATGTTTCCCCTCAGGACTGCTGCTGACTAGATGTTTCCCCCACAGGACTGCTGCTGACTAGATGTTTCCCCCTCAGGACTGCTGCTGACTAGATGTTTCCCCCACAGGACTGCTGCTGACTAGATGTTTCCCCCACAGGACTGCTGCTGACTAGATGTTTCCCCCACAGGACTGCTGCTGACTAGATGTTTCCCCTCAGGACTGCTGCTGACTAGATGTTTCCCCCACAGGACTGCTGCTGACTAGATGTTTCCCCTCAGGACTGCTGCTGACTAGATGTTTCATCCACAGGACTGCTGCTGACTAGATGTTTTCATCCACAGGACTGCTGCTGACTAGATGTTTCCCCCACAGGACTGCTGCTGACTAGATGTTTCCCCCACAGGACTGCTGCTGACTAGATGTTTCCCCCACAGGACTGCTGCTGACTAGATGTTTCCCCCACAGGACTGCTGCTGACTAGATGTTTCCCCCTCAGGACTGCTGCTGACTAGATGTTTCCCCCACAGGACTGCTGCTGACTAGATGTTTCCCCCACAGGACTGCTGCTGACTAGATGTTTCCCCCACAGGACTGCTGCTGACTAGATGTTTCCCCCACAGGACTGCTGCTGACTAGATGTTCCCCCACAGGACTGCTGCTGACTAGATGTTTCCCCCACAGGACTGCTGCTGACTAGATGTTTCCCCCCACAGGACTGCTGCTGACTAGATGTTTCCCCCACAGGACTGCTGCTGACTAGATGTTTCCCCCACAGGACTGCTGCTGACTAGATGTTTCCCCCACAGGACTGCTGCTGACTAGATGTTCCCCCACAGGACTGCTGCTGACTAGATGTTTCCCCCACAGGACTGCTGCTGACTAGATGTTTCCCCCACAGGACTGCTGCTGACTAGATGTTTCCCCCACAGGACTGCTGCTGACTAGATGTTTTCATCCACAGGACTGCTGCTGACTAGATGTTTCCCCCACAGGACTGCTGCTGACTAGATGTTTCCCCCACAGGACTGCTGCTGACTAGATGTTTTCCCAACAGGACTGCTGCTGACTAGATGTTTCCCCCACAGGACTGCTGCTGACTAGATGTTTCCCCCTCAGGACTGCTGCTGACCAGATGTTTCCCCCACAGGACTGCTGCTGACTAGATGTTTCCCCAACAGGACTGCTGCTGACTAGATGTTTCCCCCTCAGGACTGCTGCTGACTAGATGTTTCCCCTCAGGACTGCTGCTGACTAGATGTTTCCCCCACAGGACTGCTGCTGACTAGATGTTTCCCCCACAGGACTGCTGCTGACTAGATGTTTCCCCTCAGGACTGCTGCTGACTAGATGTTTCCCCCACAGGACTGCTGCTGACTAGATGTTTCCCCCACAGGACTGCTGCTGACTAGATGTTTCCCCCACAGGACTGCTGCTGACTAGATGTTTCCCCCACAGGACTGCTGCTGACTAGATGTTTCCCCCACAGGACTGCTGCTGACTAGATGTTTCCCCCACAGGACTGCTGCTGACTAGATGTTTTCCCAACAGGACTGCTGCTGACTAGATGTTTTCCCAACAGGACTGCTGCTGACTAGATGTTTCCCCCTCAGGACTGCTGCTGACTAGATGTTTCCCCCAGGACTGCTGCTGACTAGATGTTTCCCCCCACAGGACTGCTGCTGACTAGATGTTTCCCCCACAGGACTGCTGCTGACTAGATGTTCCCCCCACAGGACTGCTGCTGACTAGATGTTTCCCCCACAGGACTGCTGCTGACTAGATGTTCCCCCCACAGGACTGCTGTTGACTAGATGTTTCCCCCACAGGACTGCTGCTGACTAGATGTTTCCCCCACAGGACTGCTGCTGACTAGATGTTTCCCCCACAGGACTGCTGCTGACTAGATGTTTCCCCCACAGGACTGCTGCTGACTAGATGTTTCCCCCACAGGACTGCTGCTGACTAGATGTTTCCCCCACAGGACTGCTGCTGACTAGATGTTTCCCCCACAGGACTGCTGCTGACTAGATGTTTCCCCCACAGGACTGCTGCTGACTAGATGTTTCCCCCACAGGACTGCTGCTGACTAGATGTTTTCCCAACAGGACTGCTGCTGACTAGATGTTCCCCCCACAGGACTGCTGCTGACTAGATGTTCCCCCCACAGGACTGCTGCTGACTAGATGTTTCCCCCACAGGACTGCTGCTGACTAGATGTTTCCCCCACAGGACTGCTGCTGAATAGATGTTTCCCCCACAGGACTGCTGCTGACTAGATGTTTCCCCCACAGGACTGCTGCTGACTAGATGTTCCCCCCACAGGACTGCTGCTGACTAGATGTTTCCCCCACAGGACTGCTGCTGACTAGATGTTTCCCCACAGGACTGCTGCTGACTAGATGTTTCCCCCCACAGGACTGCTGCTGACTAGATGTTTCCCCCACAGGACTGCTGCTGACTAGATGTTTCCCCCACAGGACTGCTGCTGACTAGATGTTTCCCCCACAGGACTGCTGCTGACTAGATGTTTCCCCCCACAGGACTGCTGCTGACTAGATGTTCCCCCCACAGGACTGCTGCTGACTAGATGTTTCCCCCACAGGACTGCTGCTGACTAGATGTTTCCCCCCACAGGACTGCTGCTGACTAGATGTTTTCCCCACAGGACTGCTGCTGACTAGATGTTTCCCCCTCAGGACTGCTGCTGACTAGATGTTTCCCCCTCAGGACTGCTGCTGACTAGATGTTTCCCCCACAGGACTGCTGCTGACTAGATGTTTCCCCCACAGGACTGCTGCTGACTAGATGTTTTCCCAACAGGACTGCTGCTGACTAGATGTTCCCCCCCACAGGACTGCTGCTGACTAGATGTTTTCATCCACAGGACTGCTGCTGACTAGATGTTCCCCACAGGACTGCTGCTGACTAGATGTTTCCCCCTCAGGACTGCTGCTGACTAGATGTTTCCCCCACAGGACTGCTGCTGACTAGATGTTCCCCCACAGGACTGCTGCTGACTAGATGTTCCCCCCACAGGACTGCTGCTGACTAGATGTTTCCCAACAGGACTGCTGCTGACTAGATGTTTCCCCCACAGGACTGCTGCTGACTAGATGTTTCCCCCACAGGACTGCTGCTGACTAGATGTTTTCCCCACAGGACTGCTGCTGACTAGATGTTCCCCCCCACAGGACTGCTGCTGACTAGATGTTCCCCCCACAGGACTGCTGCTGACTAGATGTTCCCCCCACAGGACTGCTGCTGACTAGATGTTTCCCCCACAGGACTGCTGCTGACTAGATGTTTCCCCCACAGGACTGCTGCTGACTAGATGTTTTCATCCACAGGACTGCTGCTGACTAGATGTTTCCCCCACAGGACTGCTGCTGACTAGATGTTTCCCCTCAGGACTGCTGCTGACTAGATGTTTCCCCCTCAGGACTGCTGCTGACTAGATGTTCCCCCCCACAGGACTGCTGCTGACTAGATGTTTCCCCCACAGGACTGCTGCTGACTAGATGTTTCCCCCCACAGGACTGCTGCTGACTAGATGTTTCCCCCACAGGACTGCTGCTGACTAGATGTTTTCATCCACAGGACTGCTGCTGACTAGATGTTTCCCCCACAGGACTGCTGCTGACTAGATGTTTCCCCCCTCAGGACTGCTGCTGACTAGATGTTTCCCCCCACAGGACTGCTGCTGACTAGATGTTTTCATCCACAGGACTGCTGCTGACTAGATGTTTCCCCCTCAGGACTGCTGCTGACTAGATGTTTCCCCCACAGGACTGCTGCTGACTAGATGTTCCCCCCACAGGACTGCTGCTGACTAGATGTTTCCCCCTCAGGACTGCTGCTGACTAGATGTTTCCCCCCACAGGACTGCTGCTGACTAGATGTTTCCCCCACAGGACTGCTGCTGACTAGATGTTTCCCCTCAGGACTGCTGCTGACTAGATGTTTCCCCCACAGGACTGCTGCTGACTAGATGTTTCCCCCACAGGACTGCTGCTGACTAGATGTTTTCCCCACAGGACTGCTGCTGACTAGATGTTCCCCCCACAGGACTGCTGCTGACTAGATGTTCCCCCACAGGACTGCTGCTGACTAGATGTTTCCCCCCACAGGACTGCTGCTGACTAGATGTTTCCCCCACAGGACTGCTGCTGACTAGATGTTCCCCCCACAGGACTGCTGCTGACTAGATGTTTCCCCCTCAGGACTGCTGCTGACTAGATGTTTCCCCCACAGGACTGCTGCTGACTAGATGTTTCCCCCACAGGACTGCTGCTGACTAGATGTTTCCCCCACAGGACTGCTGCTGACTAGATGTTCCCCCCACAGGACTGCTGCTGACTAGATGTTTTCATCCACAGGACTGCTGCTGACTAGATGTTTCCCCCACAGGACTGCTGCTGACTAGATGTTCCCCCACAGGACTGCTGCTGACTAGATGTTTCCCCCACAGGACTGCTGCTGACTAGATGTTTTCATCCACAGGACTGCTGCTGACTAGATGTTTTCATCCACAGGACTGCTGCTGACTAGATGTTTCCCCCACAGGACTGCTGCTGACTAGATGTTCCCCCCACAGGACTGCTGCTGACTAGATGTTTCCCAACAGGACTGCTGCTGACTAGATGTTTCCCCCACAGGACTGCTGCTGACTAGATGTTTCCCCCACAGGACTGCTGCTGACTAGATGTTTTCCCCACAGGACTGCTGCTGACTAGATGTTCCCCCCACAGGACTGCTGCTGACTAGATGTTCCCCCACAGGACTGCTGCTGACTAGATGTTCCCCCCACAGGACTGCTGCTGACTAGATGTTCCCCCCACAGGACTGCTGCTGACTAGATGTTTCCCCCACAGGACTGCTGCTGACTAGATGTTCCCCCCACAGGACTGCTGCTGACTAGATGTTTCCCCCACAGGACTGCTGCTGACTAGATGTTTCCCCCACAGGACTGCTGCTGACTAGATGTTTCCCCCACAGGACTGCTGCTGACTAGATGTTTCCCCCACAGGACTGCTGCTGACTAGATGTTTTCCCCACAGGACTGCTGCTGACTAGATGTTTCCCCCACAGGACTGCTGCTGACTAGATGTTCCCCCCACAGGACTGCTGCTGACTAGATGTTTCCCCCACAGGACTGCTGCTGACTAGATGTTTCCCCCACAGGACTGCTGCTGACTAGATGTTTCCCCCACAGGACTGCTGCTGACTAGATGTTTCCCCCACAGGACTGCTGCTGACTAGATGTTTCCCCCACAGGACTGCTGCTGACTAGATGTTTCCCCCACAGGACTGCTGTTGACTAGATGTTTCCCCCACAGGACTGCTGCTGACTAGATGTTTCCCCCACAGGACTGCTGCTGACTAGATGTTTCCCCCACAGGACTGCTGCTGACTAGATGTTTCCCCCACAGGACTGCTGCTGACTAGATGTTTCCCCCACAGGACTGCTGCTGTCTAGATGTTTCCCCCTCAGGACTGCTGCTGACTAGATGTTTCCCCCACAGGACTGCTGCTGACTAGATGTTCCCCCCACAGGACTGCTGCTGACTAGATGTTTCCCCCCACAGGACTGCTGCTGACTAGATGTTCCCCCCACAGGACTGCTGCTGACTAGATGTTTCCCCCACAGGACTGCTGCTGACTAGATGTTTTCCCCACAGGACTGCTGCTGACTAGATGTTTCCCCCAGAGGACTGCTGCTGACTAGATGTTTCCCCCCACAGGACTGCTGCTGACTAGATGTTTCCCCCTCAGGACTGCTGCTGACTAGATGTTTCCCCCACAGGACTGCTGCTGACTAGATGTTTCCCCCAGAGGACTGCTGCTGACTAGATGTTCCCCCCACAGGACTGCTGCTGACTAGATGTTTCCCCCCACAGGACTGCTGCTGACTAGATGTTCCCCCCACAGGACTGCTGCTGACTAGATGTTTCCCCCACAGGACTGCTGCTGACTAGATGTTTCCCCCACAGGACTGCTGCTGACTAGATGTTTCCCCCACAGGACTGCTGCTGACTAGATGTTTCCCCCCACAGGACTGCTGCTGACTAGATGTTTTCATCCACAGGACTGCTGCTGACTAGATGTTTCCCCCACAGGACTGCTGCTGACTAGATGTTTCCCCCCACAGGACTGCTGCTGACTAGATGTTTTCATCCACAGGACTGCTGCTGACTAGATGTTTCCCCCACAGGACTGCTGCTGACTAGATGTTTCCCCCCTCAGGACTGCTGCTGACTAGATGTTTCCCCCACAGGACTGCTGCTGACTAGATGTTTTCATCCACAGGACTGCTGCTGACTAGATGTTTCCCCCTCAGGACTGCTGCTGACTAGATGTTTCCCCCACAGGACTGCTGCTGACTAGATGTTCCCCCCACAGGACTGCTGCTGACTAGATGTTTCCCCCTCAGGACTGCTGCTGACTAGATGTTTCCCCCACAGGACTGCTGCTGACTAGATGTTTCCCCCACAGGACTGCTGCTGACTAGATGTTTCCCCCTCAGGACTGCTGCTGACTAGATGTTTCCCCCACAGGACTGCTGCTGACTAGATGTTTCCCCCACAGGACTGCTGCTGACTAGATGTTTTCCCCACAGGACTGCTGCTGACTAGATGTTCCCCCCCACAGGACTGCTGCTGACTAGATGTTCCCCCCACAGGACTGCTGCTGACTAGATGTTTCCCCCACAGGACTGCTGCTGACTAGATGTTTCCCCCACAGGACTGCTGCTGACTAGATGTTCCCCCCACAGGACTGCTGCTGACTAGATGTTTCCCCCTCAGGACTGCTGCTGACTAGATGTTTCCCCCACAGGACTGCTGCTGACTAGATGTTTCCCCCACAGGACTGCTGCTGACTAGATGTTTCCCCCACAGGACTGCTGCTGACTAGATGTTCCCCCCACAGGACTGCTGCTGACTAGATGTTTTCATCCACAGGACTGCTGCTGACTAGATGTTTCCCCCACAGGACTGCTGCTGACTAGATGTTCCCCCACAGGACTGCTGCTGACTAGATGTTTCCCCCACAGGACTGCTGCTGACTAGATGTTTTCATCCACAGGACTGCTGCTGACTAGATGTTTTCATCCACAGGACTGCTGCTGACTAGATGTTTCCCCCACAGGACTGCTGCTGACTAGATGTTCCCCCCACAGGACTGCTGCTGACTAGATGTTTCCCAACAGGACTGCTGCTGACTAGATGTTTCCCCCACAGGACTGCTGCTGACTAGATGTTTCCCCCACAGGACTGCTGCTGACTAGATGTTTTCCCCACAGGACTGCTGCTGACTAGATGTTCCCCCCCACAGGACTGCTGCTGACTAGATGTTCCCCCCACAGGACTGCTGCTGACTAGATGTTCCCCCCACAGGACTGCTGCTGACTAGATGTTCCCCCCACAGGACTGCTGCTGACTAGATGTTTCCCCCACAGGACTGCTGCTGACTAGATGTTTCCCCCACAGGACTGCTGCTGACTAGATGTTTCCCCCACAGGACTGCTGCTGACTAGATGTTTCCCCCCACAGGACTGCTGCTGACTAGATGTTTCCCCCACAGGACTGCTGCTGACTAGATGTTTCCCCCACAGGACTGCTGCTGACTAGATGTTTTCCCCACAGGACTGCTGCTGACTAGATGTTTCCCCCACAGGACTGCTGCTGACTAGATGTTCCCCCCACAGGACTGCTGCTGACTAGATGTTTCCCCCACAGGACTGCTGCTGACTAGATGTTTCCCCCACAGGACTGCTGCTGACTAGATGTTTCCCCCACAGGACTGCTGCTGACTAGATGTTTCCCCCACAGGACTGCTGCTGACTAGATGTTTCCCCCACAGGACTGCTGCTGACTAGATGTTTCCCCCACAGGACTGCTGTTGACTAGATGTTTCCCCCACAGGACTGCTGCTGACTAGATGTTTCCCCCACAGGACTGCTGCTGACTAGATGTTTCCCCCACAGGACTGCTGCTGACTAGATGTTTCCCCCACAGGACTGCTGCTGACTAGATGTTTCCCCCACAGGACTGCTGCTGTCTAGATGTTTCCCCCTCAGGACTGCTGCTGACTAGATGTTTCCCCCACAGGACTGCTGCTGACTAGATGTTCCCCCCACAGGACTGCTGCTGACTAGATGTTTCCCCCCACAGGACTGCTGCTGACTAGATGTTCCCCCCACAGGACTGCTGCTGACTAGATGTTTCCCCCACAGGACTGCTGCTGACTAGATGTTTTCCCCACAGGACTGCTGCTGACTAGATGTTTCCCCCAGAGGACTGCTGCTGACTAGATGTTTCCCCCCACAGGACTGCTGCTGACTAGATGTTTCCCCCTCAGGACTGCTGCTGACTAGATGTTTCCCCCCACAGGACTGCTGCTGACTAGATGTTTCCCCCAGAGGACTGCTGCTGACTAGATGTTTCCCCCACAGGACTGCTGCTGACTAGATGTTTCCCCCTCAGGACTGCTGCTGACTAGATGTTCCCCCACAGGACTGCTGCTGACTAGATGTTTCCCCCACAGGACTGCTGCTGACTAGATGTTTCCCCCACAGGACTGCTGCTGACTAGATGTTTTCCCCACAGGACTGCTGCTGACTAGATGTTTCCCCCAGAGGACTGCTGCTGACTAGATGTTTCCCCCACAGGACTGCTGCTGACTAGATGTTTCCCCCTCAGGACTGCTGCTGACTAGATGTTTCCCCCACAGGACTGCTGCTGACTAGATGTTTCCCCCACAGGACTGCTGCTGACTAGATGTTTCCCCCACAGGACTGCTGCTGACTAGATGTTCCCCCAACAGGACTGCTGCTGACTAGATGTTTCCCCAACAGGACTGCTGCTGACTAGATGTTTCCCCAACAGGACTGCTGCTGACTAGATGTTTCCCCAACAGGACTGCTGCTGACTAGATGTTTCCCCAACAGGACTGCTGCTGACTAGATGTTTCCCCAACAGGACTGCTGCTGACTAGATGTTTCCCCCACAGGACTGCTGCTGACTAGATGTTTTCCCCACAGGACTGCTGGTGACTAGATGTTTCCCCCAGAGGACTGCTGCTGACTAGATGTTTCCCCCCACAGGACTGCTGCTGACTAGATGTTTCCCCCTCAGGACTGCTGCTGACTAGATGTTTCCCCCACAGGACTGCTGCTGACTAGATGTTTTCCCCACAGGACTGCTGCTGACTAGATGTTCCCCCCCACAGGACTGCTGCTGACTAGATGTTCCCCCCACAGGACTGCTGCTGACTAGATGTTTCCCCCACAGGACTGCTGCTGACTAGATGTTCCCCCCACAGGACTGCTGCTGACTAGATGTTTCCCCCACAGGACTGCTGCTGACTAGATGTTCCCCCCACAGGACTGCTGCTGACTAGATGTTTCCCCCACAGGACTGCTGCTGACTAGATGTTCCCCCCACAGGACTGCTGCTGACTAGATGTTCCCCCCACAGGACTGCTGCTGACTAGATGTTTCCCCCACAGGACTGCTGCTGACTAGATGTTTCCCCCACAGGACTGCTGCTGACTAGATGTTTCCCCCACAGGACTGCTGCTGACTAGATGTTTCCCCCACAGGACTGCTGCTGACTAGATGTTTCCCCAACAGGACTGCTGCTGACTAGATGTTTCCCCCACAGGACTGCTGCTGACTAGATGTTTCCCCCACAGGACTGCTGCTGACTAGATGTTTTCCCCACAGGACTGCTGCTGACTAGATGTTCCCCCCACAGGACTGCTGCTGACTAGATGTTCCCCCCACAGGACTGCTGCTGACTAGATGTTCCCCCCACAGGACTGCTGCTGACTAGATGTTCCCCCCACAGGACTGCTGCTGACTAGATGTTTCCCCCACAGGACTGCTGCTGACTAGATGTTTCCCCCACAGGACTGCTGCTGACTAGATGTTTCCCCCACAGGACTGCTGCTGACTAGATGTTTCCCCCACAGGACTGCTGCTGACTAGATGTTTCCCCCACAGGACTGCTGCTGACTAGATGTTCCCCCCCACAGGACTGCTGCTGACTAGATGTTCCCCCCACAGGACTGCTGCTGACTAGATGTTTCCCCCCACAGGACTGCTGCTGACTAGATGTTTCCCCCTCAGGACTGCTGCTGACTAGATGTTCCCCCCACAGGACTGCTGCTGACTAGATGTTTCCCCCCACAGGACTGCTGCTGACTAGATGTTCCCCCCACAGGACTGCTGCTGACTAGATGTTTCCCCCACAGGACTGCTGCTGACTAGATGTTTCCCCCACAGGACTGCTGCTGACTAGATGTTTCCCCCTCAGGACTGCTGCTGACTAGATGTTTCCCCCACAGGACTGCTGCTGACTTAAGCATGTTTCCCCACAGGACTGCTGCTGACTAGATGTTTCCCCCACAGGACTGCTGCTGACTAGATGTTTCCCCCACAGGACTGCTGCTGACTAGATGTTTCCCCCACAGGACTGCTGCTGACTAGATGTTTCCCCCACAGGACTGCTGCTGACTAGATGTTTCCCCCTCAGGACTGCTGCTGACTAGATGTTTCCCCCACAGGACTGCTGCTGACTAGATGTTTCCCCCCACAGGACTGCTGCTGACTAGATGTTTCCCCCTCAGGACTGCTGCTGACTAGATGTTCCCCCCACAGGACTGCTGCTGACTAGATGTTTCCCCCACAGGACTGCTGCTGACTAGATGTTTCCCCCTCAGGACTGCTGCTGACTAGATGTTTCCCCCACAGGACTGCTGCTGACTAGATGTTTCCCCCACAGGACTGCTGCTGACTAGATGTTTCCCCCTCAGGACTGCTGCTGACTAGATGTTTCCCCCACAGGACTGCTGCTGACTAGATGTTTCCCCCTCAGGACTGCTGCTGACTAGATGTTTCCCCCTCAGGACTGCTGCTGACTAGATGTTTCCCCCACAGGACTGCTGCTGACTAGATGTTTCCCCCACAGGACTGCTGCTGACTAGATGTTTCCCCCTCAGGACTGCTGCTGACTAGATGTTTCCCCCTCAGGACTGCTGCTGACTAGATGTTTCCCCCACAGGACTGCTGCTGACTAGATGTTTCCCCCACAGGACTGCTGCTGACTAGATGTTTCCCCCTCAGGACTGCTGCTGACTAGATGTTTCCCCTCAGGACTGCTGCTGACTAGATGTTTCCCCCACAGGACTGCTGCTGACTAGATGTTTCCCCCTCAGGACTGCTGCTGACTAGATGTTTCCCCCTCAGGACTGCTGCTGACTAGATGTTTCCCCCACAGGACTGCTGCTGACTAGATGTTTCCCCCACAGGACTGCTGCTGACTAGATGTTTCCCCCTCAGGACTGCTGCTGACTAGATGTTTCCCCTCAGGACTGCTGCTGACTAGATGTTTCCCCCACAGGACTGCTGCTGACTAGATGTTTCCCCCACAGGACTGCTGCTGACTAGATGTTTCCCCCTCAGGACTGCTGCTGACTAGATGTTTCCCCTCAGGACTGCTGCTGACTAGATGTTTCCCCCACAGGACTGCTGCTGACTAGATGTTTCCCCCACAGGACTGCTGCTGACTAGATGTTTCCCCCACAGGACTGCTGCTGACTAGATGTTTCCCCTCAGGACTGCTG
>NC_092093.1:1019589-1038589 GCF_045679555.1 Salvelinus alpinus | reverse complement strand
CTACCAGACCTCCACTCCCAACGATCTGAGTTACTAGACCCTCGCCTTCACCGACTAGATCTACCAGACCTCCACTCCCAACGATCTGAGCTACTAGACCCTCGCATTCACCGACTAGATCTACCAGACCTCCACTCCCAACGATCTGAGCTACTAGACCCTCGCCTTCACCGACTAGATCTACCAGACCTCCACTCCCAACGATCTGAGTTACTAGACCCTCGCCTTCACCGACTAGATCTATCAGACCTCCACTACCAACGATCTGAGCTACTAGACCCTCGCCCTCACCGACTAGATCTACCAGACCTCCACTCCCAACGATCTGAGCTACTAGACCCTCGTCTTCACCGACTAGATCTACCAGACCTCCACTCCCAACGATCTGAGTTACTAGACCCTCGCCTTCACCGAGTAGATCTACCAGACCTCCACTCCCAACGATCTGAGCTACTAGACCCTCGCCTTCACCGACTAGATCTACCAGACCTCCACTCCCAACGATCTGAGCTACTAGACTCTCGCCTTCACCGACTAGATCTACCAGACCTCCACTCGCAACGATCTGAGCTACTAGACCCTCGCCTTCACCGACTAGCTCTACCAGACCTCCACTCCCAACGATCTGAGCTACTAGACTCTCGCCTTCACCGACTAGATCTACCAGACCTCCACTCCCAACGATCTGAGTTACTAGACCCTCGCCTTCACCGACTAGATCTACCAGATCTCCACTCCCAACGATCTGAGCTACTAGACCCTCGCCTTCACCGACTAGATCTACCAGACCTCCACTCCCAACGATCTGAGTTACTAGACCCTCGCCTTCACCGACTAGATCTACCAGACCTCCACTCCCAACGATCTGAGCTACTAGACCCTCGCATTCACCGACTAGATCTACCAGACCTCCACTCCCAACGATCTGAGCTACTAGACCCTCGCCTTCACCGACTAGATCTACCAGACCTCCACTACCAACGATCTGAGCTACTAGACCCTCGCCTTCACCGACTAGATCTACCAGACCTCCACTCCCAACGATCTGAGGTACTAGACCCTCGCCTTCACCGACTAGATCTACCAGACCTCCACTCCCAACGATCTGAGCTACTAGACCCTCGCCTTCACCGACTAGATCTACCAGACCTCCACTCCCAACGATCTGAGCTACTAGACCCTCGCCTTCACCGACTAGATCTACCAGACCTCCACTCCCAACGATCTGAGCTACTAGACGCTCGCCTTCACCGACTAGCTCTACCAGACCTCCACTCGCAACGATCTGAGCTACTAGACCCTCGCCTTCACCGACTAGCTCTACCAGACCTCCACTCCCAACGATCTGAGTTACTAGACCCTCGCCTTCACCGACTAGATCTACCAGATCTCCACTCCCAACGATCTGAGCTACTAGACCCTCGCCTTCACCGACTAGATCTACCAGACCTCCACTCCCAACGATCTGAGTTACTAGACCCTCGCCTTCACCGACTAGATCTACCAGACCTCCACTCCCAACGATCTGAGCTACTAGACCCTCACATTCACCGACTAGATCTACCAGACCTCCACTCCCAACGATCTGAGCTACTAGACCCTCGCCTTCACCGACTAGATCTACCAGACCTCCACTACCAACGATCTGAGCTACTAGACCCTCGCCTTCACCGACTAGATCTACCAGACCTCCACTCCCAACGATCTGAGGTACTAGACCCTCGCCTTCACCCACTAGATCTACCAGACCTCCACTCCCAACGATCTGAGTTACTAGACCCTCGCCTTCACCGACTAGATCTACCAGACCTCCACTCCCAACGATCTGAGCTACTAGACCCTCGCCTTCACCAACTAGATCTACCAGACCTCCACTCCCAACGATCTGAGCTACTAGACCCTCGCCTTCACCGACTAGATCTACCAGACCTCCACTCCCAACGATCTGAGCTACTAGACGCTCGCCTTCACCGACTAGCTCTACCAGACCTCCACTCGCAACGATCTGAGCTACTAGACCCTCGCCTTCACCGACTAGCTCTACCAGACCTCCACTCCCAACGATCTGAGCTACTAGACTCTCGCCTTCACCGACTAGATCTACCAGACCTCCACTCCCAACGATCTGAGTTACTAGACCCTCGCCTTCACCGACTAGATCTACCAGACCTCCACTCCCAACGATCTGAGCTACTAGACCCTCGCATTCACCGACTAGATCTACCAGATCTCCACTCCCAACGATCTGAGCTACTAGACCCTCGTCTTCACCGACTAGATCTACCAGACCTCCACTCCCAACGATCTGAGTTACTAGACCCTCGCCTTCACCGACTAGATCTACCAGACCTCCACTCCCAACGATGTGAGTTACTAGACCCTCGCCTTCACCGACTAGATCTACCAGACCTCCACTCCCAACGATCTGAGTTACTAGACCCTCGCATTCAGCAACTAGATCTACCAGACCTCCACTCCCAACGATCTGAGCTACTAGACAATGGCCTTCACCAACTAGATCTACCAGACCTCCACTCCCAACGATCTGAGCTACTAGACCCTCGCCTTCACTAACTAGATCTACCAGACCTCCACTCCCAACGATCTGAGCTACTAGACCCTCGCCTTCACCGACTAGATCTACCAGACCTCCACTCCCAACGATCTGAGTTACTAGACCCTCGCCTTCACCGACTAGATCTACCAGACCTCCACTACCAACGATCTGAGCTACTAGACCCTCGCCCTCACCGACTAGATCTACCAGACCTCCACTCCCAACGATCTGAGCTACTAGACCCTCGTCTTCACCGACTAGATCTACCAGACCTCCACTCCCAACGATCTGAGTTACTAGACCCTCGCCTTTACCGAGTAGATCTACCAGACCTCCACTCCCAACGATCTGAGCTACTAGACCCTCGCCTTCACCGACTAGATCTACCAGACCTCCACTCGCAACGATCTGAGCTACTAGACCCTCGCCTTCACCGACTAGCTCTACCAGACCTCCACTCCCAACGATCTGAGCTACTAGACTCTCGCCTTCACCGACTAGATCTACCAGACCTCCACTCCCAACGATCTGAGTTACTAGACCCTCGCCTTCACCGACTAGATCTACCAGATCTCCACTCCCAACGATCTGAGCTACTAGACCCTCGCCTTCACCGACTAGATCTACCAGACCTCCACTCCCAACGATCTGAGTTACTAGACCCTCGCCTTCACCGACTAGATCTACCAGACCTCCACTCCCAACGATCTGAGCTACTAGACCCTCGCATTCACCGACTAGATCTACCAGACCTCCACTCCCAACGATCTGAGCTACTAGATCCTCGCCTTCACCGACTAGATCTACCAGACCTCCACTACCAACGATCTGAGCTACTAGACCCTCGCCTTCACCGACTAGATCTACCAGACCTCCACTCCCAACGATCTGAGGTACTAGACCCTCGCCTTCACCGACTAGATCTACCAGACCTCCACTCCCAACGATCTGAGTTACTAGACCCTCGCCTTCACCGACTAGATCTACCAGACCTCCACTCCCAACGATCTGAGCTACTAGACCCTCGCCTTCACCAACTAGATCTACCAGACCTCCACTCCCAACGATCTGAGCTACTAGACCCTCGCCTTCACCGACTAGATCTACCAGACCTCCACTCCCAACGATCTGAGCTACTAGACGCTCGCCTTCACCGACTAGCTCTACCAGACCTCCACTCGCAACGATCTGAGCTACTAGACCCTCGCCTTCACCGACTAGCTCTACCAGACCTCCACTCCCAACGATCTGAGCTACTAGACTCTCGCCTTCACCGACTAGATCTACCAGACCTCCACTCCCAACGATCTGAGTTACTAGACCCTCGCCTTCACCGACTAGATCTACCAGACCTCCACTCCCAACGATCTGAGCTACTAGACCCTCGCATTCACCGACTAGATCTACCAGATCTCCACTCCCAACGATCTGAGCTACTAGACCCTCGCCTTCACCGACTAGATCTACCAGACCTCCACTCCCAACGATCTGAGTTACTAGACCCTCGCCTTCACCGACTAGATCTACCAGACCTCCACTACCAACGATCTGAGCTACTAGACCCTCGCCCTCACCGACTAGATCTACCAGACCTCCACTCCCAACGATTTGAGCTACTAGACCCTCGTCTTCACCGACTAGATCTACCAGACCTCCACTCCCAACGATCTGAGTTACTAGACCCTCGCCTTCACCGAGTAGATCTACCAGACCTCCACTCCCAACGATCTGAGCTACTAGACCCTCGCCTTCACCGACTAGATCTACCAGACCTCCACTCCCAACGATCTGAGCTACTAGACCCTCGCCTTCACCGACTAGATCTACCAGACCTCCACTCGCAACGATCTGAGCTACTAGACCCTCGCCTTCACCGACTAGCTCTACCAGACCTCCACTCCCAACGATCTGAGCTACTAGACTCTCGCCTTCACCGACTAGATCTACCAGACCTCCACTCCCAACGATCTGAGTTACTAGACCCTCGCCTTCACCGACTAGATCTACCAGATCTCCACTCCCAACGATCTGAGCTACTAGACCCTCGCCTTCACCGACTAGATCTACCAGACCTCCACTCCCAACGATCTGAGTTACTAGACCCTCGCCTTCACCGACTAGATCTACCAGACCTCCACTCCCAACGATCTGAGCTACTAGACCCTCGCATTCACCGACTAGATCTACCAGACCTCCACTCCCAACGATCTGAGCTACTAGACCCTCGCCTTCACCGACTAGATCTACCAGACCTCCACTACCAACGATCTGAGCTACTAGACCCTCGCCTTCACCGACTAGATCTACCAGACCTCCACTCCCAACGATCTGAGGTACTAGACCCTCGCCTTCACCGACTAGATCTACCAGACCTCCACTCCCAACGATCTGAGTTACTAGACCCTCGCCTTCACCGACTAGATCTACCAGACCTCCACTCCCAACGATCTGAGCTACTAGACCCTCGCCTTCACCAACTAGATCTACCAGACCTCCACTCCCAACGATCTGAGCTACTAGACCCTCGCCTTCACCGACTAGATCTACCAGACCTCCACTCCCAACGATCTGAGCTACTAGACGCTCGCCTTCACCGACTAGCTCTACCAGACCTCCACTCGCAACGATCTGAGCTACTAGACCCTCGCCTTCACCGACTAGCTCTACCAGACCTCCACTCCCAACGATCTGAGCTACTAGACTCTCGCCTTCACCGACTAGATCTACCAGACCTCCACTCCCAACGATCTGAGCTACTAGACGCTCGCCTTCACCGACTAGCTCTACCAGACCTCTACTCGCAACGATCTGAGCTACTAGACCCTCGCCTTCACCGACTAGATCTACCAGACCTCCACTCCCAACGATCTGAGCTACTAGACCCTCGCCTTCACCGACTAGATCTACCAGACCTCCACTCCCAACGATCTGAGCTACTAGACGCTCGCCTTCACCGACTAGCTCTACCAGACCTCCACTCGCAACGATCTGAGCTACTAGACCCTCGCCTTCACCGACTAGCTCTACCAGACCTCCACTCCCAACGATCTGAGTTACTAGACCCTCGCCTTCACCGACTAGATCTACCAGACCTCCACTCCCAACGATCTGAGCTACTAGACGCTCGCCTTCACCGACTAGCTCTACCAGACCTCCACTCGCAACGATCTGAGCTACTAGACCCTCGCCTTCACCGACTAGCTCTACCAGACCTCCACTCCCAACGATCTGAGCTACTAGACTCTCGCCTTCACCGACTAGATCTACCAGACCTCCACTCCCAACGATCTGAGTTACTAGACCCTCGCCTTCACCGACTAGATCTACCAGACCTCCACTCCCAACGATCTGAGCTACTAGACCCTCGCATTCACCGACTAGATCTACCAGATCTCCACTCCCAACGATCTGAGCTACTAGACCCTCGCCTTCACCGACTAGATCTACCAGACCTCCACTCCCAACGATCTGAGTTACTAGACCCTCGCCTTCACCGACTAGATCTACCAGACCTCCACTACCAAAGATCTGAGCTACTAGACCCTCGCCCTCACCGACTAGATCTACCAGACCTCCACTCCCAACGATCTGAGCTACTAGACCCTCGTCTTCACCGACTAGATCTACCAGACCTCCACTCCCAACGATCTGAGTTACTAGACCCTCGCCTTCACCGAGTAGATCTACCAGACCTCCACTCCCAACGATCTGAGCTACTAGACCCTCGCCTTCACCGACTAGATCTACCAGACCTCCACTCCCAACGATCTGAGCTACTAGACCCTCGCCTTCACCGACTAGATCTACCAGACCTCCACTCGCAACGATCTGAGCTACTAGACCCTCGCCTTCACCGACTAGCTCTACCAGACCTCCACTCCCAACGATCTGAGCTACTAGACTCTCGCCTTCACCGACTAGATCTACCAGACCTCCACTCCCAACGATCTGAGTTACTAGACCCTCGCCTTCACCGACTAGATCTACCAGATCTCCACTCCCAACGATCTGAGCTACTAGACCCTCGCCTTCACCGACTAGATCTACCAGACCTCCACTCCCAACGATCTGAGTTACTAGACGCTCGCCTTCACCGACTAGATCTACCAGACCTCCACTCCCAACGATCTGAGCTACTAGACCCTCGCATTCACCGACTAGATCTACCAGACCTCCACTCCCAACGATCTGAGCTACTAGACCCTCGCCTTCACCGACTAGATCTACCAGACCTCCACTACCAACGATCTGAGCTACTAGACCCTCGCCTTCACCGACTAGATCTACCAGACCTCCACTCCCAACGATCTGAGGTACTAGACCCTCGCCTTCACCGACTAGATCTACCAGACCTCCACTCCCAACGATCTGAGTTACTAGACCCTCGCCTTCACCGACTAGATCTACCAGACCTCCACTCCCAACGATCTGAGCTACTAGACCCTCGCCTTCACCGACTAGATCTACCAGACCTCCACTCCCAACGATCTGAGCTACTAGACCCTCGCCTTCACCGACTAGATCTACCAGACCTCCACTCCCAACGATCTGAGCTACTAGACGCTCGCCTTCACCGACTAGCTCTACCAGACCTCCACTCGCAACGATCTGAGCTACTAGACCCTCGCCTTCACCGACTAGCTCTACCAGACCTCCACTCCCAACGATCTGAGCTACTAGACTCTCGCCTTCACCGACTAGATCTACCAGACCTCCACTCCCAACGATCTGAGCTACTAGACCCTCGCCTTCACCGACTAGATCTACCAGACCTCCACTCCCAACGATCTGAGCTACTAGACCCTCGCCTTCACCGACTAGATCTACCAGACCTCCACTCCCAACGATCTGAGCTACTAGACGCTCGCCTTCACCGACTAGCTCTACCAGACCTCCACTCGCAACGATCTGAGCTACTAGACCCTCGCCTTCACCGACTAGCTCTACCAGACCTCCACTCCCAACGATCTGAGTTACTAGACCCTCGCCTTCACCGACTAGATCTACCAGATCTCCACTCCCAACGATCTGAGCTACTAGACCCTCGCCTTCACCGACTAGATCTACCAGACCTCCACTCCCAACGATCTGAGTTACTAGACCCTCGCCTTCACCGACTAGATCTACCAGACCTCCACTCCCAACGATCTGAGCTACTAGACCCTCGCATTCACCGACTAGATCTACCAGACCTCCACTCCCAACGATCTGAGCTACTAGACCCTCGCCTTCACCGACTAGATCTACCAGACCTCCACTACCAACGATCTGAGCTACTAGACCCTCGCCTTCACCGACTAGATCTACCAGACCTCCACTCCCAACGATCTGAGTTACTAGACCCTCGCCTTCACCGACTAGATCTACCAGACCTCCACTCCCAACGATCTGAGCTACTAGACCCTCGCATTCACCGACTAGATCTACCAGACCTCCACTCCCAACGATCTGAGCTACTAGACCCTCGCCTTCACCGACTAGATCTACCAGACCTCCACTACCAACGATCTGAGCTACTAGACCCTCGCCTTCACCGACTAGATCTACCAGACCTCCACTCCCAACGATCTGAGGTACTAGACCCTCGCCTTCACCGACTAGATCTACCAGACCTCCACTCCCAACGATCTGAGTTACTAGACCCTCGCCTTCACCGACTAGATCTACCAGACCTCCACTCCCAACGATCTGAGCTACTAGACCCTCGCCTTCACCAACTAGATCTACCAGACCTCCACTCCCAACGATCTGAGCTACTAGACCCTCGCCTTCACCGACTAGATCTACCAGACCTCCACTCCCAACGATCTGAGCTACTAGACGCTCGCCTTCACCGACTAGCTCTACCAGACCTCCACTCGCAACGATCTGAGCTACTAGACCCTCGCCTTCACCGACTAGCTCTACCAGACCTCCACTCCCAACGATCTGAGCTACTAGACTCTCGCCTTCACCGACTAGATCTACCAGACCTCCACTCCCAACGATCTGAGTTACTAGACCCTCGCCTTCACCGACTAGATCTACCAGACCTCCACTCCCAACGATCTGAGCTACTAGACCCTCGCATTCACCGACTAGATCTACCAGATCTCCACTCCCAACGATCTGAGCTACTAGACCCTCGCCTTCACCGACTAGATCTACCAGACCTCCACTCCCAACGATCTGAGTTACTAGACCCTCGCCTTCACCGACTAGATCTACCAGACCTCCACTACCAACGATCTGAGCTACTAGACCCTCGCCCTCACCGACTAGATCTACCAGACCTCCACTCCCAACGATCTGAGCTACTAGACCCTCGTCTTCACCGACTAGATCTACCAGACCTCCACTCCCAACGATCTGAGTTACTAGACCCTCGCCTTCACCGAGTAGATCTACCAGACCTCCACTCCCAACGATCTGAGCTACTAGACCCTCGCCTTCACCGACTAGATCTACCAGACCTCCACTCCCAACGATCTGAGCTACTAGACCCTCGCCTTCACCGACTAGATCTACCAGACCTCCACTCGCAACGATCTGAGCTACTAGACCCTCGCCTTCACCGACTAGCTCTACCAGACCTCCACTCCCAACGATCTGAGCTACTAGACTCTCGCCTTCACCGACTAGATCTACCAGACCTCCACTCCCAACGATCTGAGTTACTAGACCCTCGCCTTCACCGACTAGATCTACCAGATCTCCACTCCCAACGATCTGAGCTACTAGACCCTCGCCTTCACCGACTAGATCTACCAGACCTCCACTCCCAACGATCTGAGTTACTAGACCCTCGCCTTCACCGACTAGATCTACCAGACCTCCACTCCCAACGATCTGAGCTACTAGACCCTCGCATTCAGCGACTAGATCTACCAGACCTCCACTCCCAACGATCTGAGCTACTAGACCCTCGCCTTCACCGACTAGATCTACCAGACCTCCACTACCAACGATCTGAGCTACTAGACCCTCGCCTTCACCGACTAGATCTACCAGACCTCCACTCCCAACGATCTGAGTTACTAGACCCTCGCCTTCACCGACTAGATCTACCAGACCTCCACTCCCAACGATCTGAGCTACTAGACCCTCGCCTTCACCGACTAGATCTACCAGACCTCCACTCCCAACGATCTGAGCTACTAGACCCTCGCCTTCACCGACTAGATCTACCAGACCTCCACTCGCAACGATCTGAGCTACTAGACCCTCGCCTTCACCGACTAGCTCTACCAGACCTCCACTCCCAACGATCTGAGCTACTAGACTCTCGCCTTCACCGACTAGATCTACCAGACCTCCACTCCCAACGATCTGAGTTACTAGACCCTCGCCTTCACCGACTAGATCTACCAGATCTCCACTCCCAACGATCTGAGCTACTAGACCCTCGCCTTCACCGACTAGATCTACCAGACCTCCACTCCCAACGATCTGAGTTACTAGACCCTCGCCTTCACCGACTAGATCTACCAGACCTCCACTCCCAACGATCTGAGCTACTAGACCCTCGCATTCACCGACTAGATCTACCAGACCTCCACTCCCAACGATCTGAGCAACTAGACCCTCGCCTTCACCGACTAGATCTACCAGACCTCCACTACCAACGATCTGAGCTACTAGACCCTCGCCTTCACCGACTAGATCTACCAGACCTCCACTCCCAACGATCTGAGGTACTAGACCCTCGCCTTCACCGACTAGATCTACCAGACCTCCACTCCCAACGATCTGAGTTACTAGACCCTCGCCTTCACCGACTAGATCTACCAGACCTCCACTCCCAACGATCTGAGCTACTAGACCCTCGCCTTCACCAACTAGATCTACCAGACCTCCACTCCCAACGATCTGAGCTACTAGACCCTCGCCTTCACCGACTAGATCTACCAGACCTCCACTCCCAACGATCTGAGCTACTAGACGCTCGCCTTCACCGACTAGCTCTACCAGACCTCCACTCGCAACGATCTGAGCTACTAGACCCTCGCCTTCACCGACTAGCTCTACCAGACCTCCACTCCCAACGATCTGAGCTACTAGACTCTCGCCTTCACCGACTAGATCTACCAGACCTCCACTCCCAACGATCTGAGTTACTAGACCCTCGCCTTCACCGACTAGATCTACCAGACCTCCACTCCCAACGATCTGAGCTACTAGACCCTCGCATTCACCGACTAGATCTACCAGATCTCCACTCCCAACGATCTGAGCTACTAGACCCTCGCCTTCACCGACTAGATCTACCAGACCTCCACTCCCAACGATCTGAGTTACTAGACCCTCGCCTTCACCGACTAGATCTACCAGACCTCCACTACCAACGATCTGAGCTACTAGACCCTCGCCCTCACCGACTAGATCTACCAGACCTCCACTCCCAACGATCTGAGCTACTAGACCCTCGTCTTCACCGACTAGATCTACCAGACCTCCACTCCCAACGATCTGAGTTACTAGACCCTCGCCTTCACCGAGTAGATCTACCAGACCTCCACTCCCAACGATCTGAGCTACTAGACCCTCGCCTTCACCGACTAGATCTACCAGACCTCCACTCCCAACGATCTGAGCTACTAGACCCTCGCCTTCACCGACTAGATCTACCAGACCTCCACTCGCAACGATCTGAGCTACTAGACCCTCGCCTTCACCGACTAGCTCTACCAGACCTCCACTCCCAACGATCTGAGCTACTAGACTCTCGCCTTCACCGACTAGATCTACCAGACCTCCACTCCCAACGATCTGAGTTACTAGACCCTCGCCTTCACCGACTAGATCTACCAGATCTCCACTCCCAACGATCTGAGCTACTAGACCCTCGCCTTCACCGACTAGATCTACCAGACCTCCACTCCCAACGATCTGAGTTACTAGACCCTCGCCTTCACCGACTAGATCTACCAGACCTCCACTCCCAACGATCTGAGCTACTAGACCCTCGCATTCACCGACTAGATCTACCAGACCTCCACTCCCAACGATCTGAGCTACTAGACCCTCGCCTTCACCGACTAGATCTACCAGACCTCCACTACCAACGATCTGAGCTACTAGACCCTCGCCTTCACCGACTAGATCTACCAGACCTCCACTCCCAACGATCTGAGTTACTAGACCCTCGCCTTCACCGACTAGATCTACCAGACCTCCACTCCCAACGATCTGAGCTACTAGACCCTCGCCTTCACCAACTAGATCTACCAGACCTCCACTCGCAACGATCTGAGTTACTAGACCCTCGCCTTCACCGACTAGATCTACCAGATCTCCACTCCCAACGATCTGAGCTACTAGACCCTCGCCTTCACCGACTAGATCTACCAGACCTCCACTCCCAACGATCTGAGTTACTAGACCCTCGCCTTCACCGACTAGATCTACCAGACCTCCACTCCCAACGATCTGAGCTACTAGACCCTCGCATTCACCGACTAGATCTACCAGACCTCCACTCCCAACGATCTGAGCTACTAGACCCTCGCCTTCACCGACTAGATCTACCAGACCTCCACTACCAACGATCTGAGCTACTAGACCCTCGCCTTCACCGACTAGATCTACCAGACCTCCACTCCCAACGATCTGAGGTACTAGACCCTCGCCTTCACCGACTAGATCTACCAGACCTCCACTCCCAACGATCTGAGTTACTAGACCCTCGCCTTCACCGACTAGATCTACCAGACCTCCACTCCCAACGATCTGAGCTACTAGACCCTCGCCTTCACCAACTAGATCTACCAGACCTCCACTCCCAACGATCTGAGCTACTAGACCCTCGCCTTCACCGACTAGATCTACCAGACCTCCACTCCCAACGATCTGAGCTACTAGACGCTCGCCTTCACCGACTAGCTCTACCAGACCTCCACTCGCAACGATCTGAGCTACTAGACCCTCGCCTTCACCGACTAGCTCTACCAGACCTCCACTCCCAACGATCTGAGCTACTAGACTCTCGCCTTCACCGACTAGATCTACCAGACCTCCACTCCCAACGATCTGAGTTACTAGACCCTCGCCTTCACCGACTAGATCTACCAGACCTCCACTCCCAACGATCTGAGCTACTAGACCCTCGCATTCACCGACTAGATCTACCAGATCTCCACTCCCAACGATCTGAGCTACTAGACCCTCGTCTTCACCGACTAGATCTACCAGACCTCCACTCCCAACGATCTGAGTTACTAGACCCTCGCCTTCACCGACTAGATCTACCAGACCTCCACTCCCAACGATGTGAGTTACTAGACCCTCGCCTTCACCGACTAGATCTACCAGACCTCCACTCCCAACGATCTGAGTTACTAGACCCTCGCATTCAGCAACTAGATCTACCAGACCTCCACTCCCAACGATCTGAGCTACTAGACAATGGCCTTCACCAACTAGATCTACCAGACCTCCACTCCCAACGATCTGAGCTACTAGACCCTCGCCTTCACCAACTAGATCTACCAGACCTCCAATCCCAACGATCTGAGCTACTAGACCCTCGCCTTCACCGACTAGATCTACCAGACCTCCACTCCCAACGATCTGAGTTACTAGACCCTCGCCTTCACCGACTAGATCTACCAGACCTCCACTACCAACGATCTGAGCTACTAGACCCTCGCCCTCACCGACTAGATCTACCAGACCTCCACTCCCAACGATCTGAGCTACTAGACCCTCGTCTTCACCGACTAGATCTACCAGACCTCCACTCCCAACGATCTGAGTTACTAGACCCTCGCCTTCACCGAGTAGATCTACCAGACCTCCACTCCCAACGATCTGAGCTACTAGACCCTCGCCTTCACCGACTAGATCTACCAGACCTCCACTCCCAACGATCTGAGCTACTAGACCCTCGCCTTCACCGACTAGATCTACCAGACCTCCACTCGCAACGATCTGAGCTACTAGACCCTCGCCTTCACCGACTAGCTCTACCAGACCTCCACTCCCAACGATCTGAGCTACTAGACTCTCGCCTTCACCGACTAGATCTACCAGACCTCCACTCCCAACGATCTGAGTTACTAGACCCTCGCCTTCACCGACTAGATCTACCAGATCTCCACTCCCAACGATCTGAGCTACTAGACCCTCGCCTTCACCGACTAGATCTACCAGACCTCCACTCCCAACGATCTGAGTTACTAGACCCTCGCCTTCACCGACTAGATCTACCAGACCTCCACTCCCAACGATCTGAGCTACTAGACCCTCGCATTCACCGACTAGATCTACCAGACCTCCACTCCCAACGATCTGAGCTACTAGACCCTCGCCTTCACCGACTAGATCTACCAGACCTCCACTACCAACGATCTGAGCTACTAGACCCTCGCCTTCACCGACTAGATCTACCAGACCTCCACTCCCAACGATCTGAGGTACTAGACCCTCGCCTTCACCGACTAGATCTACCAGACCTCCACTCCCAACGATCTGAGTTACTAGACCCTCGCCTTCACCGACTAGATCTACCAGACCTCCACTCCCAACGATCTGAGCTACTAGACCCTCGCCTTCACCAACTAGATCTACCAGACCTCCACTCCCAACGATCTGAGCTACTAGACCCTCGCCTTCACCGACTAGATCTACCAGACCTCCACTCCCAACGATCTGAGCTACTAGACGCTCGCCTTCACCGACTAGCTCTACCAGACCTCCACTCGCAACGATCTGAGCTACTAGACCCTCGCCTTCACCGACTAGCTCTACCAGACCTCCACTCCCAACGATCTGAGCTACTAGACTCTCGCCTTCACCGACTAGATCTACCAGACCTCCACTCCCAACGATCTGAGTTACTAGACCCTCGCCTTCACCGACTAGATCTACCAGACCTCCACTCCCAACGATCTGAGCTACTAGACCCTCGCATTCACCGACTAGATCTACCAGATCTCCACTCCCAACGATCTGAGCTACTAGACCCTCGCCTTCACCGACTAGATCTACCAGACCTCCACTCCCAACGATCTGAGTTACTAGACCCTCGCCTTCACCGACTAGATCTACCAGACCTCCACTACCAACGATCTGAGCTACTAGACCCTCGCCCTCACCGACTAGATCTACCAGACCTCCACTCCCAACGATCTGAGCTACTAGACCCTCGTCTTCACCGACTAGATCTACCAGACCTCCACTCCCAACGATCTGAGTTACTAGACCCTCGCCTTCACAGAGTAGATCTACCAGACCTCCACTCCCAACGATCTGAGCTACTAGACCCTCGCCTTCACCGACTAGATCTACCAGACCTCCACTCCCAACGATCTGAGCTACTAGACCCTCGCCTTCACCGACTAGATCTACCAGACCTCCACTCGCAACGATCTGAGCTACTAGACCCTCGCCTTCACCGACTAGCTCTACCAGACCTCCACTCCCAACGATCTGAGCTACTAGACTCTCGCCTTCACCGACTAGATCTACCAGACCTCCACTCCCAACGATCTGAGTTACTAGACCCTCGCCTTCACCGACTAGATCTACCAGATCTCCACTCCCAACGATCTGAGCTACTAGACCCTCGCCTTCACCGACTAGATCTACCAGACCTCCACTCCCAACGATCTGAGTTACTAGACCCTCGCCTTCACCGACTAGATCTACCAGACCTCCACTCCCAACGATCTGAGCTACTAGACCCTCGCATTCACCGACTAGATCTACCAGACCTCCACTCGCAACGATCTGAGCTACTAGACCCTCGCCTTCACCGACTAGCTCTACCAGACCTCCACTCCCAACGATCTGAGCTACTAGACTCTCGCCTTCACCGACTAGATCTACCAGACCTCCACTCCCAACGATCTGAGTTACTAGACCCTCGCCTTCACCGACTAGATCTACCAGATCTCCACTCCCAACGATCTGAGCTACTAGACCCTCGCCTTCACCGACTAGATCTACCAGACCTCCACTCCCAACGATCTGAGTTACTAGACCCTCGCCTTCACCGACTAGATCTACCAGACCTCCACTCCCAACGATCTGAGCTACTAGACCCTCGCATTCACCGACTAGATCTACCAGACCTCCACTCCCAACGATCTGAGCTACTAGACCCTCGCCTTCACCGACTAGATCTACCAGACCTCCACTACCAACGATCTGAGCTACTAGACCCTCGCCTTCACCGACTAGATCTACCAGACCTCCACTCCCAACGATCTGAGTTACTAGACCCTCGCCTTCACCGACTAGATCTACCAGACCTCCACTCCCAACGATCTGAGCTACTAGACCCTCGCCTTCACCGACTAGATCTACCAGACCTCCACTCCCAACGATCTGAGCTACTAGACCCTCGCCTTCACCGACTAGATCTACCAGACCTCCACTCACAACGATCTGAGCTACTAGACCCTCGCCTTCACCGACTAGCTCTACCAGACCTCCACTCCCAACGATCTGAGCTACTAGACTCTCGCCTTCACCGACTAGATCTACCAGACCTCCACTCCCAACGATCTGAGTTACTAGACCCTCGCCTTCACCGACTAGATCTACCAGATCTCCACTCCCAACGATCTGAGCTACTAGACCCTCGCCTTCACCGACTAGATCTACCAGATCTCCACTCCCAACGATCTGAGCTACTAGACCCTCGCCTTCACCGACTAGATCTACCAGACCTCCACTCCCAACGATCTGAGTTACTAGACCCTCGCCTTCACCGACTAGATCTACCAGACCTCCACTCCCAACGATCTGAGCTACTAGACCCTCGCATTCACCGACTAGATCTACCAGACCTCCACTCCCAACGATCTGAGCAACTAGACCCTCGCCTTCACCGACTAGATCTACCAGACCTCCACTACCAACGATCTGAGCTACTAGACCCTCGCCTTCACCGACTAGATCTACCAGACCTCCACTCCCAACGATCTGAGGTACTAGACCCTCGCCTTCACCGACTAGATCTACCAGACCTCCACTCCCAACGATCTGAGTTACTAGACCCTCGCCTTCACCGACTAGATCTACCAGACCTCCACTCCCAACGATCTGAGCTACTAGACCCTCGCCTTCACCAACTAGATCTACCAGACCTCCACTCCCAACGATCTGAGCTACTAGACCCTCGCCTTCACCGACTAGATCTACCAGACCTCCACTCCCAACGATCTGAGCTACTAGACGCTCGCCTTCACCGACTAGCTCTACCAGACCTCCACTCGCAACGATCTGAGCTACTAGACCCTCGCCTTCACCGACTAGCTCTACCAGACCTCCACTCCCAACGATCTGAGCTACTAGACTCTCGCCTTCACCGACTAGATCTACCAGACCTCCACTCCCAACGATCTGAGTTACTAGACCCTCGCCTTCACCGACTAGATCTACCAGACCTCCACTCCCAACGATCTGAGCTACTAGACCCTCGCATTCACCGACTAGATCTACCAGATCTCCACTCCCAACGATCTGAGCTACTAGACCCTCGCCTTCACCGACTAGATCTACCAGACCTCCACTCCCAACGATCTGAGTTACTAGACCCTCGCCTTCACCGACTAGATCTACCAGACCTCCACTACCAACGATCTGAGCTACTAGACCCTCGCCCTCACCGACTAGATCTACCAGACCTCCACTCCCAACGATCTGAGCTACTAGACCCTCGTCTTCACCGACTAGATCTACCAGACCTCCACTCCCAACGATCTGAGTTACTAGACCCTCGCCTTCACCGAGTAGATCTACCAGACCTCCACTCCCAACGATCTGAGCTACTAGACCCTCGCCTTCACCGACTAGATCTACCAGACCTCCACTCCCAACGATCTGAGCTACTAGACCCTCGCCTTCACCGACTAGATCTACCAGACCTCCACTCGCAACGATCTGAGCTACTAGACCCTCGCCTTCACCGACTAGCTCTACCAGACCTCCACTCCCAACGATCTGAGCTACTAGACTCTCGCCTTCACCGACTAGATCTACCAGACCTCCACTCCCAACGATCTGAGTTACTAGACCCTCGCCTTCACCGACTAGATCTACCAGATCTCCACTCCCAACGATCTGAGCTACTAGACCCTCGCCTTCACCGACTAGATCTACCAGACCTCCACTCCCAACGATCTGAGTTACTAGACCCTCGCCTTCACCGACTAGATCTACCAGACCTCCACTCCCAACGATCTGAGCTACTAGACCCTCGCATTCACCGACTAGATCTACCAGACCTCCACTCCCAACGATCTGAGCTACTAGACCCTCGCCTTCACCGACTAGATCTACCAGACCTCCACTACCAACGATCTGAGCTACTAGACCCTCGCCTTCACCGACTAGATCTACCAGACCTCCACTCCCAACGATCTGAGTTACTAGACCCTCGCCTTCACCGACTAGATCTACCAGACCTCCACTCCCAACGATCTGAGCTACTAGACCCTCGCCTTCACCAACTAGATCTACCAGACCTCCACTCCCAACGATCTGAGCTACTAGACCCTCGCCTTCACCGACTAGATCTACCAGACCTCCACTCCCAACGATCTGAGCTACTAGACGCTCGCCTTCACCGACTAGCTCTACCAGACCTCCACTCGCAACGATCTGAGCTACTAGACCCTCGCCTTCACCGACTAGCTCTACCAGACCTCCACTCCCAACGATCTGAGCTACTAGACTCTCGCCTTCACCGACTAGATCTACCAGACCTCCACTCCCAACGATCTGAGTTACTAGACCCTCGCCTTCACCGACTAGATCTACCAGACCTCCACTCCCAACGATCTGAGCTACTAGACCCTCGCATTCACCGACTAGATCTACCAGATCTCCACTCCCAACGATCTGAGCTACTAGACCCTCGTCTTCACCGACTAGATCTACCAGACCTCCACTCCCAACGATCTGAGCTACTAGACCCTCGCCTTCACTGACTAGATCTACCAGACCTCCACTCCCAACGATCTGAGCTACTAGACCCTCGCCTTCACCGACTAGATCTACCAGACCTCCACTCCCAACGATCTGAGCTACTAGACCCTCGCCTTCACCGACTAGATCTACCAGACCTCCACTCCCAACGATCTGAGCTACTAGACCCTCGCCTTCACCGACTAGATCTACCAGACCTCCACTCCCAACGATCTGAGTTACTAGACCCTCGCCTTCACCGACTAGATCTACCAGACCTCCACTCCCAACGATCTGAGCTACTAGACCCTCGCCTTCACCGACTAGATCTAACAGACCTCCACTCCCAACGATCTGAGCTACTAGACCCTCGCCTTCACCAACTAGATCTACCAGACCTCCACTCCCAACGATCTGAGTTACTAGACCCTCACCTTCACCGACTAGATCTACCAGACCTCCACTCCCAACGATCTGAGCTACTAGACCCTCGCCTTCACCGACTAGATCTACCAGACCTCCACTCCCAACGATCTGAGTTACTAGACC
>NC_092093.1:1008489-1019489 GCF_045679555.1 Salvelinus alpinus | reverse complement strand
ATCTAGTCGGTGAAGGCGAGAGTCTAGTAGCTCAGATCGTTGGGAGTGGAGGTCTGGTAGAGCTAGTCGGTGAAGGCGAGGGTCTAGTAGCTCAGATCGTTGCGAGTGGAGGTCTGGTAGAGCTAGTCGGTGAAGGCGAGCGTCTAGTAGCTCAGATCGTTGGGAGTGGAGGTCTGGTAGATCTAGTCGGTGAAGGCGAGGGTCTAGTGGCTCAGATCGTTGGGAGTGGAGGTCTGGTAGATCTAGTTGGTGAAGGCGAGGGTCTAGTAGCTCAGATCGTTGGGAGTGGAGGTCTGGTAGATCTAGTCGGTGAAGGCGAGGGTCTAGTAACTCAGATCGTTGGGAGTGGAGGTCTGGTAGATCTAGTCGGTGAAGGCGAGGGTCTAGTACCTCAGATCGTTGGGAGTGGAGGTCTGGTAGATCTAGTCGGTGAAGGCGAGGGTCTAGTAGCTCAGATCGTTGGTAGTGGAGGTCTGGTAGATCTAGTCGGTGAAGGCGAGGGTCTAGTAGCTCAGATCGTTGGGAGTGGAGGTCTGGTAGATCTAGTCGGTGAATGCGAGGGTCTAGTAGCTCAGATCGTTGGGAGTGGAGGTCTGGTAGATCTAGTCGGTGAAGGCGAGGGTCTAGTAACTCAGATCGTTGGGAGTGGAGGTCTGGTAGATCTAGTCGGTGAAGGCGAGGGTCTAGTAGCTCAGATCGTTGGGAGTGGAGATCTGGTAGATCTAGTCGGTGAAGGCGAGGGTCTAGTAACTCAGATCGTTGGGAGTGGAGGTCTGGTAGATCTAGTCGGTGAAGGCGAGAGTCTAGTGGCTCAGATCGTTGGGAGTGGAGGTCTGGTAGAGCTAGTCGGTGAAGGCGAGGGTCTAGTAGCTCAGATCGTTGCGAGTGGAGGTCTGGTAGATCTAGTTAGTGAAGGCGAGGGTCTAGTAGCTCAGATCGTTGGGAGTGGAGGTCTGGTAGATCTAGTTGGTGAAGGCCAGGGTCTAGTAGCTCAGATCGTTGGGAGTGGAGGTCTGGTAGATCTAGTTGCTGAATGCGAGGGTCTAGTAACTCAGATCGTTGGGAGTGGAGGTCTGGTAGATCTAGTCGGTGAAGGAGAGGGTCTAGTAACTCACATCGTTGGGAGTGGAGGTCTGGTAGATCTAGTCGGTGAAGGCGAGGGTCTAGTAACTCAGATCGTTGGGAGTGGAGGTCTGGTAGATCTAGTCGGTGAAGGCGAGGGTCTAGTAGCTCAGATCGTTGGGAGTGGAGGTCTGGTAGATCTAGTTAGTGAAGTCGAGGGTCTAGTAGCTCAGATCGTTGGGAGTGGAGGTCTGGTAGATCTAGTTGGTGAAGGACAGGGTCTAGTAGCTCAGATCGTTGGGAGTGGAGGTCTGGTAGATCTAGTTGGTGAATGTGAGGGTCTAGTAACTCAGATCGTTGGGAGTGGAGGTCTGGTAGATCTAGTCGGTGAAGGCGAGGGTCTAGTAACTCAGATCGTTGGGAGTGGAGGTCTGGTAGATCTAGTCGGTGAAGGCGAGGGTCTAGTAGCTCAGATCGTTGGGAGTGGAGGTCTGCTAGATCTAGTCGGTGAAGGCGAGGGTCTAGTAGCTCAGATCGTTGGTAGTGGAGGTCTGGTAGATCTAGTCGGTGAAGGCGAGGGTCTAGTAGCTCAGATCGTTGGGAGTGGAGGTCTGGTAGATCTAGTCCGTGAATGCGACGGTCTAGTAACTCAGATCGTTGGGAGTGGAGGTCTGGTAGATCTAGTCCGTGAATGCGAGGGTCTAGTAACTCAGATCGTTGGGAGTGGAGGTCTGGTAGATCTAGTCGGTGAAGGCTAGGGTCTAGTAGCTCAGATTGTTGGGAGTGGAGGTCTGGTAGATCTAGTATGTGAAGGCGAGGGTCTAGTAACTCAGATCGTTGGGAGTGGAGGTCTGGTAGATCTAGTCGGTGAAGGCGAGGGTCTAGTAGCTCAGATCGTTGGGAGTGGAGATCTGGTAGATCTAGTCGGTGAAGGCGAGGGTCTAGTAACTCAGATCGTTGGGAGTGGAGGTCTGGTAGATCTAGTCGGTGAAGGCGAGGGTCTAGTAGCTCAGATCGTTGGGAGTGGAGGTCTGGTAGATCTACTCGGTGAAGGCGAGGGTCTAGTAACTCAGATCGTTGGGAGTGGAGGTCTGGTAGATCTAGTCGGTGAAGACGAGGGTCTAGTAGCTCAGATCGTTGGGAGTGGAGGTCTGGTAGATCTAGTCGGTGAGGGCGAGGGTCTAGTAGCTCAGATCGTTGGTAGTGGAGGTCTGGTAGATCTAGTCGGTGAAGGCGAGGGTCTAGTAACTCAGATCGTTGGGAGTGGAGGTCTGGTAGATCTAGTCGGTGAAGGCGAGGGTCTAGTAGCTCAGATCGTTGGGAGTGGAGGTCTGGTAGATCTAGTTAGTGAAGGCGAGGGTCTAGTAGCTCAGATCGTTGGGAGTGGAGGTCTGGTAGATCTACTCGGTGAAGGCGAGGGTCTAGTAACTCAGATCGTTGGGAGTGGAGGTCTGGTAGATCTAGTCGGTGAAGGCGAGAGTCTAGTAGCTCAGATCGTTGCGAGTGGAGGTCTGGTAGATCTAGTCGGTGAAGGCGAGGGTCTAGTAGCTCAGATCGTTGGGAGTGGAGGTCTGGTAGATCTAGTCGGTGAAGGCGAGGGTCTAGTAGCTCAGATCGTTGGGAGTGGAGGTCTGGTAGATCTATTCGGTGAAGGCGAGGGTCTAGTAACTCAGATCGTTGGGAGTGGAGGTCTGGTAGATCTAGTCGGTGAAGACGAGGGTCTAGTAGCTCAGATCGTTGGGAGTGGAGGTCTGGTAGATCTAGTCGGTGAGGGCGAGGGTCTAGTAGCTCAGATCGTTGGTAGTGGAGGTCTGGTAGATCTAGTCGGTGAAGGCGAGGGTCTAGTAACTCAGATCGTTGGGAGTGGAGGTCTGGTAGATCTAGTCGGTGAAGGCGAGGGTCTAGTAGCTCAGATCGTTGGGAGTGGAGGTCTGGTAGATCTAGTTAGTGAAGGCGAGGGTCTAGTAGCTCAGATCGTTGGGAGTGGAGGTCTGGTAGATCTAGTTGGTGAAGGCCAGGGTCTAGTAGCTCAGATCGTTGGGAGTGGAGGTCTGGTAGATCTAGTTGCTGAATGCGAGGGTCTAGTAACTCAGATCGTTGGGAGTGGAGGTCTGCTAGATCTAGTCGGTGAAGGCGAGGGTCTAGTAACTCACATCGTTGGGAGTGGAGGTCTGGTAGATCTAGTCGGTGAAGGCGAGGGTCTAGTAACTCAGATCGTTGGGAGTGGAGGTCTGGTAGATCTAGTCGGTGAAGGCGAGGGTCTAGTAGCTCAGATCGTTGGGAGTGGAGGTCTGGTAGATCTAGTTAGTGAAGTCGAGGGTCTAGTAGCTCAGATCGTTGGGAGTGGAGGTCTGGTAGATCTAGTTGGTGAAGGCCAGGGTCTAGTAGCTCAGATCGTTGGGAGTGGAGGTCTGGTAGATCTAGTCGGTGAATGTGAGGGTCTAGTAACTCAGATCGTTGGGAGTGGAGGTCTGGTAGATCTAGTCGGTGAAGGCGAGGGTCTAGTAACTCAGATCGTTGGGAGTGGAGGTCTGGTAGATCTAGTCGGTGAAGGCGAGGGTCTAGTAGCTCAGATCGTTGGGAGTGGAGGTCTGGTAGATCTAGTTAGTGAAGTCGAGGGTCTAGTAGCTCAGATCGTTGGGAGTGGAGGTCTGGTAGATCTAGTCGGTGAAGGCGAGGGTCTAGTAGCTCAGATCGTTGGGAGTGGAGGTCTGGTAGATCTACTCGGTGAAGGCGAGGGTCTAGTAACTCAGATCGTTGGGAGTGGAGGTCTGGTAGATCTAGTCGGTGAAGACGAGGGTCTAGTAGCTCAGATCGTTGGGAGTGGAGGTCTGGTAGATCTAGTCGGTGAGGGCGAGGGTCTAGTAGCTCAGATCGTTGGTAGTGGAGGTCTGGTAGATCTAGTCGGTGAAGGCGAGGGTCTAGTAACTCAGATCGTTGGGAGTGGAGGTCTGGTAGATCTAGTCGGTGAAGGCGAGGGTCTAGTAGCTCAGATCGTTGGGAGTGGAGATCTGGTAGATCTAGTCGGTGAATGCGAGGGTCTAGTAGCTCAGATCGTTGGGAGTGGAGGTCTGGTAGATCTAGTCGGTGAAGGCGAGGGTCTAGTAACTCAGATCGTTGGGAGTGGAGGTCTGGTAGATCTAGTCGGTGAAGGCGAGAGTCTAGTAGCTCAGATCGTTGGGAGTGGAGGTCTGGTAGAGCTAGTCGGTGAAGGCGAGGGTCTAGTAGCTCAGATCGTTGCGAGTGGAGGTCTGGTAGAGCTAGTCGGTGAAGGCGAGCGTCTAGTAGCTCAGATCGTTGGGAGTGGAGGTCTGGTAGATCTAGTCGGTGAAGGCGAGGGTCTAGTGGCTCAGATCGTTGGGAGTGGAGGTCTGGTAGATCTAGTTGGTGAAGGCGAGGGTCTAGTAGCTCAGATCGTTGGGAGTGGAGGTCTGGTAGATCTAGTCGGTGAAGGCGAGGGTCTAGTAACTCAGATCGTTGGGAGTGGAGGTCTGGTAGATCTAGTCGGTGAAGGCGAGGGTCTAGTACCTCAGATCGTTGGGAGTGGAGGTCTGGTAGATCTAGTCGGTGAAGGCGAGGGTCTAGTAGCTCAGATCGTTGGTAGTGGAGGTCTGGTAGATCTAGTCGGTGAAGGCGAGGGTCTAGTAGCTCAGATCGTTGGGAGTGGAGGTCTGGTAGATCTAGTCGGTGAATGCGAGGGTCTAGTAGCTCAGATCGTTGGGAGTGGAGGTCTGGTAGATCTAGTCGGTGAAGGCGAGGGTCTAGTAGCTCAGATCGTTGGGAGTGGAGATCTGGTAGATCTAGTCGGTGAAGGCGAGGGTCTAGTAACTCAGATCGTTGGGAGTGGAGGTCTGGTAGATCTAGTCGGTGAAGGCGAGAGTCTAGTAGCTCAGATCGTTGGGAGTGGAGGTCTGGTAGAGCTAGTCGGTGAAGGCGAGGGTCTAGTAGCTCAGATCGTTGCGAGTGGAGGTCTGGTAGATCTAGTTAGTGAAGGCGAGGGTCTAGTAGCTCAGATCGTTGGGAGTGGAGGTCTGGTAGATCTAGTTGGTGAAGGCCAGGGTCTAGTAGCTCAGATCGTTGGGAGTGGAGGTCTGGTAGATCTAGTTGCTGAATGCGAGGGTCTAGTAACTCAGATCGTTGGGAGTGGAGGTCTGGTAGATCTAGTCGGTGAAGGAGAGGGTCTAGTAACTCACATCGTTGGGAGTGGAGGTCTGGTAGATCTAGTCGGTGAAGGCGAGGGTCTAGTAACTCAGATCGTTGGGAGTGGAGGTCTGGTAGATCTAGTCGGTGAAGGCGAGGGTCTAGTAGCTCAGATCGTTGGGAGTGGAGGTCTGGTAGATCTAGTTAGTGAAGTCGAGGGTCTAGTAGCTCAGATCGTTGGGAGTGGAGGTCTGGTAGATCTAGTTGGTGAAGGACAGGGTCTAGTAGCTCAGATCGTTGGGAGTGGAGGTCTGGTAGATCTAGTTGGTGAATGTGAGGGTCTAGTAACTCAGATCGTTGGGAGTGGAGGTCTGGTAGATCTAGTCGGTGAAGGCGAGGGTCTAGTAACTCAGATCGTTGGGAGTGGAGGTCTGGTAGATCTAGTCGGTGAAGGCGAGGGTCTAGTAGCTCAGATCGTTGGGAGTGGAGGTCTGCTAGATCTAGTCGGTGAAGGCGAGGGTCTAGTAGCTCAGATCGTTGGTAGTGGAGGTCTGGTAGATCTAGTCGGTGAAGGCGAGGGTCTAGTAGCTCAGATCGTTGGGAGTGGAGGTCTGGTAGATCTAGTCCGTGAATGCGACGGTCTAGTAACTCAGATCGTTGGGAGTGGAGGTCTGGTAGATCTAGTCCGTGAATGCGAGGGTCTAGTAACTCAGATCGTTGGGAGTGGAGGTCTGGTAGATCTAGTCGGTGAAGGCTAGGGTCTAGTAGCTCAGATTGTTGGGAGTGGAGGTCTGGTAGATCTAGTATGTGAAGGCGAGGGTCTAGTAACTCAGATCGTTGGGAGTGGAGGTCTGGTAGATCTAGTCGGTGAAGGCGAGGGTCTAGTAGCTCAGATCGTTGGGAGTGGAGATCTGGTAGATCTAGTCGGTGAAGGCGAGGGTCTAGTAACTCAGATCGTTGGGAGTGGAGGTCTGGTAGATCTAGTCGGTGAAGGCGAGAGTCTAGTAGCTCAGATCGTTGGGAGTGGAGGTCTGGTAGAGCTAGTCGGTGAAGGCGAGGGTCTAGTAGCTCAGATCGTTGCGAGTGGAGGTCTGGTAGATCTAGTCGGTGAAGGCGAGGGTCTAGTAGCTCAGATCGTTGGGAGTGGAGGTCTGGTAGATCTAGTCGGTGAAGGCGAGGGTCTAGTAGCTCAGATCGTTGGGAGTGGAGGTCTGGTAGATCTACTCGGTGAAGGCGAGGGTCTAGTAACTCAGATCGTTGGGAGTGGAGGTCTGGTAGATCTAGTCGGTGAAGACGAGGGTCTAGTAGCTCAGATCGTTGGGAGTGGAGGTCTGGTAGATCTAGTCGGTGAGGGCGAGGGTCTAGTAGCTCAGATCGTTGGTAGTGGAGGTCTGGTAGATCTAGTCGGTGAAGGCGAGGGTCTAGTAACTCAGATCGTTGGGAGTGGAGGTCTGGTAGATCTAGTCGGTGAAGGCGAGGGTCTAGTAGCTCAGATCGTTGGGAGTGGAGGTCTGGTAGATCTAGTTAGTGAAGGCGAGGGTCTAGTAGCTCAGATCGTTGGGAGTGGAGGTCTGGTAGATCTAGTTGGTGAAGGCCAGGGTCTAGTAGCTCAGATCGTTGGGAGTGGAGGTCTGGTAGATCTAGTTGCTGAATGCGAGGGTCTAGTAACTCAGATCGTTGGGAGTGGAGGTCTGCTAGATCTAGTCGGTGAAGGCGAGGGTCTAGTAACTCACATCGTTGGGAGTGGAGGTCTGGTAGATCTAGTCGGTGAAGGCGAGGGTCTAGTAACTCAGATCGTTGGGAGTGGAGGTCTGGTAGATCTAGTCGGTGAAGGCGAGGGTCTAGTAGCTCAGATCGTTGGGAGTGGAGGTCTGGTAGATCTAGTTAGTGAAGTCGAGGGTCTAGTAGCTCAGATCGTTGGGAGTGGAGGTCTGGTAGATCTAGTTGGTGAAGGCCAGGGTCTAGTAGCTCAGATCGTTGGGAGTGGAGGTCTGGTAGATCTAGTCGGTGAATGTGAGGGTCTAGTAACTCAGATCGTTGGGAGTGGAGGTCTGGTAGATCTAGTCGGTGAAGGCGAGGGTCTAGTAACTCAGATCGTTGGGAGTGGAGGTCTGGTAGATCTAGTCAGTGAAGGCGAGGGTCTAGTAGCTCAGATCGTTGGGAGTGGAGGTCTGCTAGATCTAGTCGGTGAAGGCGAGGGTCTAGTAGCTCAGATCGTTGGTAGTGGAGGTCTGGTAGATCTAGTCGGTGAAGGCGAGGGTCTAGTAGCTCAGATCGTTGGGAGTGGAGGTCTGGTAGATCTAGTCCGTGAATGCGAGGGTCTAGTAACTCAGATCGTTGGGAGTGGAGGTCTGGTAGATCTAGTCCGTGAATGCGAGGGTCTAGTAACTCAGATCGTTGGGAGTGGAGGTCTGGTAGATCTAGTCGGTGAAGGCTAGGGTCTAGTAGCTCAGATCGTTGGGAGTGGAGGTCTGGTAGATCTAGTATGTGAAGGCGAGGGTCTAGTAACTCAGATCGTTGGGAGTGGAGGTCTGGTAGATCTAGTCGTAGTGGGATGAGTCTTCTACAGCGGGTCTCTTGCTCTTTGCTGGTATCTGGATGAAGTTCTCTGCTTGAAGTGCTTCACCCAAATGGTGCTGAGCCTGAGATAATGTCCTTTTTTTATAAAGAAAGGGGGTGTGGTCCAGCAGGTGTCGAGAATGCTCATTGGAGCATGATGATGGCATGCCTTGTGCTTGTGCATGTGAGTGGTATGGCCGTTTCGTCCAATCAGATCGCAGTACCTTTAGTGGCCTGCTGGGATGTCCATGTCATCTGGAGGTCAAGTGGTCTGGGATAGAGAGCTAGCTCCATTGATTACAATGGTGAAGGCCTGTAACCTTGTTTCCAATTGCATTGGGCCAGGTTACTTTTCTCTTTTGGGGTCCAGGAGGAGTTGCAGGTAAGAGTCGAAGTCTGTGGGATTAGAAAGAGTCTTTGATGAGGTTCCTAGGTGGTGTAGAAGTCCCTCAACTGGTCCTCCAAAAATGGTCGTCTTCACCTTTGTTCTGCCATAGACCTGTGTGTTAGCGTTAAGGAGCGGTAGGCTCATCATCTCTGGTTTTAAGTGCCATATTAATTTTCTGAAGGTGGCAGGTCCAGGAGGTGTCAGAAGCAAGGGTGTACACTTGGGGGGTTGGAGCCAGTCCCTGTAGAGATCTTTCTGAGGTGTTTTGTGGTCATGGCAAGCGAATAAAGATGAGTAGTTAGCTGTCTTTTCTCTCTCTCTGTGGTCTTGTTGTGGTCTCCGTCGGTGTAGGGGGTCGGTGGTCTTGTTGTGGTCTCCGTTGGTGTAGGGCGTTGGTGGTCTTGTTGTGGTCTCCGTTGGTGTAGGGGGTCGGTGGTCTTGTTGTGGTCTCCGTTGGTGTAGGGGGTTGGTGGTCTTGTTGTGGTCTCCGTTGGTGTAGGGGGTCGGTGGTCTTGTTGTGGTCTCCGTTGGTGTAGGGGTTCGGTGGTCTTGTTGTGTTCTCCGTTGGTGTAGGGGGTCGGTGGTATTGTTGTGGTCTCCGTTGGTGTAGGGGGTCGGTGGTCTTGTTGTGGTCTCCGTTGGTTGGGTTAAAGACTGTCCGTCCGTAGGTCGAGGGATGGAAAGAGTTAGGGTTAGGGTTGAGGTTAGGGTAAGGTATAGTTTTTAGAGTGGTTAAGGTTAGGTTTAGGGTTAGGGTAAGGGTTAGGGTTAGGGTAAGGTATAGTTTTAAGAATGGTTAAGTTTAGGTAGGTCTGTCGACTCGATTTAGGATCAGGCAAAATCCCTTGAGTTGCGCCCCTTATGCAGGTTTGGTCCTCGGTTGGTTGCCATGTGTCCATATCGAGTGGTGTGGTCAAGATGTCTAGGTCCGCTATGTCAACGGATGTGGAAAGCATAGTGCAACCTAGGAGTTTACTCCCCCTCGGATCCTTCTCTCTTAGCTCCGTGTTGTCTATGTATTCACTTCTGTGTTCGTCAGTTTAGGTCCTGGATGTTTTCAATCATGTGTGTAATTCAGGGGTTATTCCCTTCCAGGATCCTAACTCTGAATCAACCCATGTATAGTCCAATCCAGCTGGTCCGTATGGGTATACTCAGCGTAGGATCAGGCAAAACTGTCGAGTTGCGTACCTTGTGCAGGTCCGGACCTCAGTTGGTTGCCATGTGTCCCTGTCGAGTGGTAAGTCATTGAACTCCCATAGGTTTGGGCAGATAAGAACCCAGAAGGCAAGCCCTCTTCACAGCTGTCATACATCCACCATAGGAGTTCCGTCCTGCGTTTCGAAAAGTCTATCGGGTGTTTTTTGGATCAGGCAAACAACCTCTAGCCTTTGTGTTGTGCGTCTGCCAGGAGTTACAGTTGATAGCCGTGTTCCATCCCTACCATTTCATTCCTAGGTAATTCAATGGTTCGGGTGATAGTGACCAGTGGAATAACACCCTTCCAGGATCGTAGTATTTCCAGAGGTATATCCTCCCTAGACAGTGAATTTAATCGTAGTCCAGGTAAAAAAGTGTGGATCGGTTGTCCAGGCTTAGTGCGGCGGGGTAAGGGGTCCCCCAGTGAAGATTAGTGGGATCCAATTCTCCGCCAGACATAATCTGGGCACCCCAGGTGTTACACAGCCAAGGCGATACTCCAGGCGCAGCGCCATACCCAAAGCCCCACTTTTAGCTGCCCCAACCCGCTAGGACGAAACACGCGCTACTGGACACTCTGCCAATCCAATTCTAAACTGGGTTAGATAGTCATCCAGCGCGGTACGTGAGTCTCCTGCATGTGTGGGGTTGGGAGGGTTGTGCCGATAGGTCTGCCAACAGGACCCCGAGGGGTCCCGAGGAGTCCGGTCTATACCATTTCCTCCTGTCTTCTTTCTTGGTGTATGGCCGGGCCTAATTGCTTAGGGTTAGGTTTAGGGTTAGGGTTAGGGTTAGGGTTAGGGTTAGGGTTAGGGTTAGGGTTAGGGTTAGGGTTAGGGTTAGGGTTAGGTTTCTAGTTTTGAGGCGGTTGATCCACTTCCATCTCTGACACGTGGAAACCGAAGGGGGGAAGGGAGGGGTTGCACTCCACATCATATGCGCGCTGGTCAGAGGGGTCTGGGCGCGGCCGGCCAAGGTTGTAGGCCCCATGTTGCCCACTTGAAGATTAACCCCTTACTTGGGTTAAAAAGTGGTCTGTCCGTGGGGTAGGGTTTTAGGGTTAGGTATAGTTAGTAAGATGGTTAAGGTTAGGGTTAAGGTTAGGGTAAGGTATAGTTTTTAGATTGGTTAAGGTTAGGGTTAGGGTTAGGGTTAGGGTTAGGGTTAGGGTTAGGGTTAGGGTTAGGGTTAGGGTTAGGTTTTGAATATAATTGTGTTTCGTTTGAGCTAGTTTGTTTTACGGTGCACAGGCCAATCTCCTGTTTATCCCTCTTCTGATGATCTTTTATATTAGGTGTAGTACTTAAAAAGGCCCGTAGGTGTCCTCCTAAGATCATAAATTAAACTGAAGTAAGTTCTAAAATGCCTCTTTTTCTGGGTGACAGTGCAGGAGCCGATGTGGTGAAAGATTCATTCAACCATGATGTTGTTAAATATGAACACAAAAGCAATATTGTGCATTTAGTTGGTTTTATTGTTTTATTCTATTAAAAGAAAGGAAAGACCTAAGAAAAGGAAATGCCAAACTAAAACTGAACAAAACATAAATATATAGAGTATAGATAAAATATAAATAAAACCATGTTCTTCTCCATCCATTTTCCTGTCTGTTAAAACCCATTTTCTAAAACCTCTCGTTCAGGCCATTTGG
>NC_092093.1:942033-1008389 GCF_045679555.1 Salvelinus alpinus | reverse complement strand
TCGCCTACTAACCCTAACCCTAACCCGCTTTAAAGTGGCTAGTGATACATGGAATACATAAAGATGGCAAGATGCAGTAGATGATATAGAGTACAGTATATACATATGAGATGAGTAATGTAGGGTATGTAAACATTATATTAAGTGGCATTGTTTAAAGTGGCTAGTGATACATTTTTACATAAATTTCCATCAATTCCCATTATAAAAGTGGCTGGAGTTGAGTCAGTATGTTGGCAGCAGCCACTAAATGTTAGTGGTGGCTGTTTAACAGTCTGATGGTCTTGAGATAGAAGCTGTTTTTCAGTCTCTCGGTCCCTGCTTTGATGCACCTGTACTGACCTCGCCTTCTGGATGATAGCGGGGTGAACAGGCAGTGGCTCGGGTGGTTGTTGTTCTTGATGATCTTTATGGCCTTCCTGTGACATCGGGTGGTGTAGGTGTCCTGGAGGGCAGGTAGTTTGCCCCCGGTGATGCGTTGTGCAGACCTCACTACCCTCTGGAGAGCCTTACGGTTGTGGGCGGAGCAGTTTCCATACCAGGCGGTGATACAGCCCGACAAGATGCTCTCGATTGTGCATCTGTAGAAGTTCGTGAGTGCTTTTGGTGACAAGCCGAATTTCTTCAGCCACCTGAGGTCGAAGAGGCGCTGCTGCGCCTTCTTCACAACGCTGTCTGTGTGGGTGGACCAATTCAATTTGTCCGTGATGTGTACGCCGAGGAACTTAAAACTTACTACACTCTCCACTACTGTCCCGTCGATGTGGATAGGGGGGTGCTCTCTCTGCTGTTTCCTGAAGTCCACAATCATCTCCTTTGTTTTGTTGACGTTGAGTGTGAGGTTATTTTCCTGACACCACACTCCGAGGGCCCTCACCTCCTCCCTGTAGGCCGTCTCGTCGTTGTTGGTAATCAAGCCTACCACTGTAGTGTCGTCCGCAAACTTGATGATTGAGTTGGAGGCTTGCATGGCCACGCAGTCGTGGGTGAACAGGGAGTACAGGAGAGGGCTCAGAACGCACCCTTGTGGGGCCCCAGTGTTGAGGATCAGCGGGGTGGAGATGTTGTTACCTACCCTCACCACCTGGGGGCGGCCCGTCAGGAAGTCCAGTTCCCAGTTGCACAGGGCGGGGTCGAGACCCAGGGTCTCGAGCTTGATGACGAGTTTGGAGGGTACTATGGTGTTAAATGCTGGGCTGTAGTCGATGAACAGCATTCTCACATAGGTATTCCTCTTGTCCAGATGGGTTAGGGCAGTGTGCAGTGTGGTTGCGATTGCGTCGTCTGTGGACCTATTGGGTCGGTATGCAAATTGGAGTGGGTCTAGGGTGTCAGGTAGGGTGGAGGTGATATGGTCCTTGACTAGTCTCTCAAAGCACTTCATGATGACGGAAGTGAGTGCTACGGGGCGGTAGTCGTTTAGCTCAGTTACCTTAGCTTTCTTGGGAAGAGGAACAATGGTGGCCCTCTTGAAGCATGTGGGAACATCAGACTGGGATAAGGCTGATTGAATATGTCCGTAAACACACCAGCCAGCTGGTCTGCGCATGCTCTGAGGACCCGGCTGGGAATGCCGTCTGGGCCTGCAGCCTTGCGAGGGTTAACACGTTTAAATGTTTTACTCACCTCGGCTGCAGTGAAGGAGAGCCCGCAGGTTTTGGTAGCGGGCCTTGTCAGTGGCACTGTATTGTCCTCAAAGCGAGCAAAAAAGTTATTTAGTCTGTCTGGGAGCAAGACATCCTGGTCTGCAACGGGGCTGGTTTTCTTTTTGTAATCCGTGATTGACTGTAGACCCTGCCACATACCTCTTGTGTCTGAGCCGTTGAATTGCGACTCTACTTTGTCTCTATACTGGCACTTAGCTTGTTTGATTGCCTTGTGGAGGGAATAGATAGTAATTACTAGCGATTGGATACCGATTGGATACCACGAAAATTGGGGAGAGAAGGGGGTAAAAAAAAAATATATATAATAATAAACATTTAAAAAAGTATTCAGACCCCTTGACTTTTTCCACATTTTGTTACGTTACAGCCTTATTCTAATATGGACTAAATAAATAAAAAAAATCCTCCACAATCTACTCACAATACCCCATACTGACAAAGTGAAAACAGTTTCTGAGACATTTTGCAGATTAAAAAAATGAATAAACAGAAATACCTTGACTGGAGTCCACCTGTGGTAAATTCAATGGATTGGACATGATTTGGAAAGACACACACCTGTCAATATAAGGTCCCACAGTTGACAGTGCATGTCAGAGCAAAAACCAAGCCATGAGGTTGAAGGAATTGTCCATAGAGCTCTGAGACAGGATTGTGTCGAGGCACAGATCTGGGGAAGGGTACCAAAAAAAATGTCATGTGGCATTGAAGGTTCCCAAGAATATAGTGGCCTCCATCATTCTTAAATGGAAGAAGTTCGGAACCACCAAGACTCTTCCTAGAGCTGGCCACCCGGCCAAACTGAGCAATCGGGGGAGAAGGCCCTTGGTCAGGGAGGTGACAAAGAACCCGATGGTCACTCTGACAGAGCTCTAGAGTTCTTCTGTGGAGATGGAAGAACCTTCCAGAAGGACAACCATCTCCACAGCACTCCACCAATCAGGGCTTTATGGTAGAGTGGCCAGACGGAAGCCACTCCTCAGTAAAAGGCACATGATTCTCTGGTCTGATGAAACCAAGATTGAACTCTTTGGCCTGATTGCCAAGCGTCACGTCTGGAGGAAACCTGGCACCATCCCTACGGTGAAGCATGGTGGTGGCAGCATCCTGTGGAGATGTTTTGCAGCAGCATGGACTGGGAGACTAGTCAAGATTGAGGAAAAGATAAACAGAGGAAAGTATAGAGCAATCATTGATGAAAACCTTCTCAAGAGCGCTCAGGACCTCAGACTGGAGCAAAGGTTCACCTTCCAACAGGACAACGACCCTAAGCACACAGCCAAGACAACGCAAGAGTGGCTTCCGGACAAGTCTCTGAATGTCCTTGATTGGCCCAGCCAGAGCCTGGATTTGAACCCGATTGAACATCTCTGGAGAAACCTGAAAAAAGCTTTACAGCAACGCTCTCCATCCAACCTGACAGAGCTTGAGAGGATCTGCAGAGAAGAATGGGAGAACCTTCCCATATACAGGTGTGTCAAGCTTGTAGCGTCATACCCAAGAAGACTCAAGGCTGTAATTGCTGCCAAAGGTGCATCAACAAAGTGCTGACTAAAGGGTCTGAATACTTTAAGTAAATGTCATATTTCATTTTATTTATTTTAATTAGCAAAAATCGCTTTATCTAGCTTTCTCCTGGGGAACTGCTGTCAGGTCTTCATTCTTCATGTTTGTCCTTTTCAGAAGTTCTTCCGATGAGTATTCAATCAACTGTTTATATTCTAACAGAGGTATTCACATCCAGGATCTGTTATTATACGATACCTCAACATATTCTTGCATATTTTGTTGTATGCAATTATGTGCGTGTGTGTTTATTGGTTGATTGATTGATTGACCCACACACTACACAGGAACTAGTAGGAAGGAACATGTATCAATAGTTTTTATTGAACACAGGTAATTTAGAAGGTATGGTTTTAACATACAGTATATGTAATTCAAAGCCTACAAGAAAAGTTATTTAAATATTTATATATATATCTATACAAATGTTTATGAAGGGTCAAAGAGCTTGTATCGTAATTGTAGTTCTGGGGAGTGTACAAAGATAGACATGCACAACAAAATGTTTCCATGGCAACTGAATAGTCACCTTTACAAAAATCTCAGTCTCAGAAATCTGGACTCGCAGGCACGCACGCACAGGCACACACACAAGCACAAGCACAGGCACATGAACACACACACACACACTCTCCCCAACATAGTGAACCCAGTCTCACACTCTCCCCAACATAGTGAACCCAGTCTCACACTCTCCCCAACATAGTGAATCCAGTCTCACACTCTCACCAACATAGTGAACCCAGTCTCACACTCTCACCAACATAGTGAACCCAGTCTCACACTCTCACCAACATAGTGAACCCAGTCTCTTGGTTCTAAAACGGTAAACATAATAATGGCATTAATTGCACTGTTCAGGTGGAGACTAGAGGGAGAACGTACTGTGTGAATGTGTGCGTATGTGTGTACATGTGTACCCCGCTCCTCTCCCGTTGACTCCCAGATGGCGCTGACCAGAAGTCCCTACTTCCTGTTGTTCAGAATGAATAAATGTCTCTGTCAGTCTCCACAGAGATGAGTTCCTCCTCCCAGGGATCACACACAGGCACGTACACTGCACAGGGAAAGGGCTACTCTGTCTTTTCAGCTTTGCCGTCTTTATTGAGCAGCTCGCTGGTTTTCCGGACAGTTCCGGTCTTGTCCGTCTCCTGACCAGAGGTTTTCCCAGGGTTCCCGGTGGCAGAATGTTTATCCAGGAAGTTGAGCATCTCACTTAGAACGGTCTGGAAGGTGCTGAGAGCCGCACACACTGCCGGAGTCCCGAATCCATGGGTGATCAGACTGGAGAACACAAACACATGAAGACATAAATATACACTACAAATATACACTTATATACATTATATATACACTATATACACACTATATATACACTACACAGTGCATTCAGAAAATTTTCAGACCACTTCCCATTTTCCACATTTTATTACGTTACGACCTTATTCTAAAATGTATTAAATAAAAATTTCTCCTCAATCTACACACAATAGCCCATAATGACACAGCAAAAACAAATTTTTAGATTTTTTTTGCAAATGTATTAAAAATCAAAAAGATTAATTCTTATTTACATAAGTATCCAGACCCTTTGCTATGAGACTCAAAATTGAGCTCAGGTGCATCCCGTTTCCATTGATCGTCCTTAAGATGTTTCTACAACTTGGTTGGAGTCCACCTGTGGTAAATTAAATTGATTGGACATGATTTGGAAATGCACACATATATAAGGTCCCACAGTTGACAGTGCATGTCAGAGCAAAAACCAAGCCATGTGGTCGAAGGAATTGTCTGTAGAGCTCCGAGACAGGATTGTGTCAAGGCACATCTGGAGAAGGGTACCAAAAAAAAAATGCTGCATTGACTGTCCCCAAGAACACAGTGGCCTCCATTATATTTAAATGTAAAATGTTTGGAACCGCTAAGACTGTTCCTAGAGCTGGCCGTCAGGGAGGCGACCAAGAACCCGATGTTCACTCTGACAGAGCTCCAGAGTTCCTTTGTGGCGATGGGAGAACCTTCCAGAAAGACAACCATCTCTGCAGCACTCCACCAATAAGGACCTTATGGTAGAGGGGCCAGACGGAAGCCACTCCTCAGTAAAAGGCACATGATAGCAAGCTTGGAGTTTGCCAAAAGGCTCCTAAAGGACTCTCAGACCATTTGAAACAAGTTTCTCTATCAGAGTGACCATCGGGTTCTTGGTCACCTTCCTGACCAAGGCCCTTCTACTCCTCTAGGAAGAGTCTTGGTGGTTCCAAACTTCTTCCATTTAAGAATGATGGAGGCCACTGTGTTCTTGGGGACCTTCAACGCTGAAGAAATGTTTTGGTACCCTTCCCCAGATGTTTGCCTCGACACAATCCTGTCTCGGAGCCCTACGGACAATTCTTTCGACCTCATGGCTTGGTTTTTGCTCTGACATGCACTGTCAACTGTGGTACCTTATATAGACAGTTGTGTGCCTTTCCAGATCGTGTCTAATCATTGTAATTTTCCACACGTGGACTCCATTCAAGTTGTAGAAACATCTCAAGGATGTTCAATGGAAACAGGATGCACATGAGCTCAATTTCGAGTCTCATAGCAAAGGATCTGAATACTGATGTAATAAAGGTAATTGTGTTTTTTACTTTCAATACATTTGCAAAAATTTCTTCCATCCTGTTTTCGCTTTGTCATTATGGGGTACTGTGTGTAGATTGATGAGGATGTTTTTTTATTTAATCTATTTTAGAATAAGGCCTGAATACTTTCCGAATGCCCTGTACACTATACAGACAAAATTTACATTATATAGACACAATATACACTATAAAGACATTATAAATATACTATATAGACACAATATACACTATATAGACATTATAAATACACTACAGACATTATAAATATACTATACAGACACTACAGATATACAGTACCAGTCAAAAGTTTGGACACACCTACTGATTCAAGGGTTTTTCTTTATTTGTACTATTTTCTACATTGCAGAATAATAGTGAAGACATAAACTATGAAATGACACATATGGAATCATGTAGTAACTAAAAAAGTGTTGATGAAATCAAAATATATTTTACATTATTCAATGTAACCACCGTTTGCTATGATGACAGCTTTGCACACTCTTGCCAATCTCTAAACCAGCTTCACCTAGAATGCTTTTCCACCAGTCTTGAAGGAGTTCCCACATATGCTGAGCACTTGTTGGCTGCTTTTCCTCCCTGCGGTCCAACTCATCCCAACCCATCTCAATTGGGTTGAGGTCAGGTGATTGTGGAGGCCAGGTCATCTGATACAGCACTCTCTTCTTGGTCAAATATCCCTTACACAGCCTGGAGGTGTGTTGAGTCATTGTCCTGTTGAAAAACAAATGATAGTCCCACTAAGCGAAAACCAGATGGGATGGCGTATCACGGCTTGAATTCTAAATACATCACAGACAGTGTCATCATTAAAGCACCGGCACACCATCATACCTCCTCCGTGCTTCACGTGGGAACCAAACATGTGGAGATCATCCGTTCACCTACTCTGTATCTCACAATGACGGTTGGAAACAGAAATCTCAAGTTTGAACTCATCAGACCAAAGAACAGATTTCCACAGGTCTAATGTCCGTTGCTCGTGTTTCTTGTCCCAAGCAAGTCTCTTCTTCTTATTGGTGTCCTTTAGCAGTGGTTTCTTTGCAGCAATTTGACCATGAAGGCCTGATTCACGCTGTTTCCTCTGAACAGTTGATATTGAGATGTATCCGTTACTTGAATTCTGTGAAGCATTTATTTGTGCTGCGTTCTGAAGTGCAGTTAACTCTAATAAATGTATCCTCTGCAGCAGAGGTAACTCTGGGTCTTCCTTTCCTGTGGCGGTCCTCATGAAAGCCAGTTTCATCATAACGCTTGATGGTTTTACGACTGCACATGAAGAAACTCTCAAATTTCTTGAAATGTTCCATATTGACTGATCTTCATGTCTTAAAGTAATGATGGACTGTCGTTTCTCTGCTTATTTGAGCTGTTCTTGCCATAATATGGACTTGGTCTTTTACCAAATAGGGTTATATTCTGTATACCCCCCTGCCTTGTCACAACACAACCGATTGGCTCAAACGCATCAAGAAGGAAAACATTGTTAACTTTTAACAAGGCACACCTTTTAATTGAAATGCATTCCAGGTGAAAAGTAGCCACTCTTTGCCTTGATGAAAGCTTTGCACACTAGTCACCTGGAATGCATTTCAATTAACAGGTGTGTCTTGTTAAAAGTTCATTTGTGGAATTATTTCCTTCTTAATGCGTTTGAGCCAATCAGTTGTGTTGTGACAAGGTAGGGGTGATATACAGAAGATAGCCCTATTTGACAAAAGACCAAGTCCATATTATGGCAAGAACAGCTCAAATAAGCAAAGAGAAATGACAGTCCATCATTACTTTAAGACAAGAAGGCCAGTCAATCCGGAAAATGTCAAGAACATTGAAAGTTTCTTCAAGTGCAATAGCAAAAAACATCAAGCACAATGATGAAACTGGCTCTCATGATGACCGCCACAGGAAAGGAAGACCCAGAGTTACCCCTGTTGTTGAGGATAGGTTCATTAGAGTTACCAGTCTCAGAAATTGCAGGCCAAATAAAAGTAACGGACACATCTCAACATCAACTATTCAGAGGAGACTGCGTGAATCAGGCCTTCATGGCCGAATTGCTGCAAAGAAACCACTACTAAAGGACACCAATAAGAAGAAGAGACTTGCTTGGGCCAAGAAACACGAGCAATGGACATTAGACAGGTGGAAATCTGTTCTTTGGTCTGATGAGTCCAAACCTGATATTTCTGGTTCCAACCGCCGTGTCATTGTGAGACGCAGAGTAGGTGAACGGATGACCTCCGCATGTGTGGTTCCCACCGTGATGCATGGAGAAGGAGGTGTGATGGTGTGGGGGTGCTTTGATGGTGACACTGTCTGTGATTTATTTTTAATTTAAGGCACAATTAACCTGCATGGCTGCCACAACATAATGCAGCAATACGCCATCCCATCCAGTTTGCTCTTAGTGGGACTATCATTTGGTTTTTAACAGGACAATGACCCAACACACCTCCAGGCTGTGTAAGGGCTATTTGACCAAGAAGGATAGTGATGAGTGCTGCATCAGATGACCTGCCCTCTACATTCACCCGACCTCAACCCAATTGAGATGGTTTGGGATGAGTTGGACCACAGAGTTTATTTATTTTTATTTCACCTTTATTTAACCAGGTAGGCTAGTTGAGAACAAGTTCTCATTTACAACTTCGACCTGGCCAAGATAAAGCAAAGCAGTTCGACACATACAACAACACAAAGTTACACATGGAATAAACAAACATACAATCAATAATACAGTAGAAAAAGTATATATACAGTGTGTGCAAAAGAGGTAAGATAAGGGAGGTAAGGCAATAAATAGGCCATGGTGGCGAAGTAATTACAATTTACCTTTTAAACACTGGAGTGATAGATGTGCAGAAGATGAATGTACAAGTAGAGATACTGGAGTGCAAAGGAGCAAGATAAATAAATAAATAAAGTATGTGGATGAGGTAGTTGGATGGGCTATTTACAGATGGGCTATGTACAGGTGCAATGATCTGTGAGCTGCTCTGACAGCTGGTGCTTAAAGCTAGTGAGGGAGATAAGAGTCTCCAGCTTCAGTGATTTTTGCAGTTCGTTCCAGTCATTGGCAGCAGAGAACTGGAAGGAAAGGCGGCCAAAGGAGGAATTGGCTTGGGGGGTGACCAGTGAGATATACCTGCTGGAGCGTGTGGTACGGATGGGTACTGCTATGGTGACCAGTGAGCTGAGATAAGGCGGGGATGTACCTAGCAAAGACTGGTAGATGACCTGGAGCCAGTGGGTTTGGCGACGAGTTTGAAGCGAGGGCCAGCCAACGAGAGCGTACAGGTCGCAGTGGTGGGTAGTACATGGGGCTTTGGTGACAAAACGGATGGCACTGTGATAGACTGCATCCAATTTGTTGAGTGAGTGTTGGAGGCTATTTTGTAAATGACATCGCCGAAGTCGAGGATACGTAGGATGGTCAGTTTTACAAGGGTATGTTTGGCAGCATGAGTGAAGGATGCTTTGTTATGAAATAGGAAGCTGAGTCTAGATTTAATTTTGGATTGGAGATGCTTAATGTGAGTCTGGAAGGAGAGTTTACAGTCTAACCAGACACCTAGGTATTTGTAGTTGTCCACATATTCTAAGTCAGAACCGTCCAGAGTAGTGATGCTGGACGGGCGGACAGGTGCGGGCAGCAATCGGTTGAAGAGCATGCATTTAGTTTTACTTGCAGTTGGAGGCCACGGAAGGAGAGTTGTATGGCATTGAAGGTCGTCTGGAGGTTAGTTAACACAGTGTCCAAAGAAGGGCCAGAAGTATACAGAATGGTTTCGTCTGCGTAGAGGTGGATCAGAGAATCACCAGCAGCAAGAGCGACATCATTGATGTATACAGAGAAGAGAGTCGGCCCGAGAATTGAACCCTGTGGCACCCCCATAGAGACTGCCAGAGGTCCAGACAACAGGCCCTCCGATTTGACACACTGAACTCTATCAGAGATGTAGTTGGTGAACCAGGCGAGGCAGTCATTTGAGAAACCAAGGCTGTTGAGTCTGCCGATAAGAATGTGGTGATTGACAGAGTCGAAAGCCTTGGCCAGGTCGATGAATACGGCTGCACAGTAATGTCTTATCGATGCCGGTTATGATATCGTTTAGGACCTTGAGCGTGGCTGAAGTGCACCCATGACCAGCTCTGAAACCAGACTGCATAGCGGAGGTACGGTGGGATTCGAAATGGTCGGTAATCTGTTTGTTAACTTGGCTTTCGAAGATCTTGGAAAGGCAGGGTAGGATAGATATAGGTCTGTAGCAATTTGGGTCTAGTGTCTCCCCCTTTGAAGAGGGGGATGATCACGGCAGCTTTCAAATCTTTTGGAATATTAGACAATACGAAAAAGAGGTTGAACAGTCTAGTAATATGGTTTGCAACAATTTCGGCAGATAATTTTAGAAAGAGAGGGTCCAGATTGTCTAGCCAGGCTGAGTTGTAGGGGTCCAGATTTTGAAGCTCTTTCAGAACATCAGCTATCTGGATTTGGGTGAAGGAGAAATGGGGGAGGCTTGGGCGAGTTGCTGTGGGGGGTGCAGGGCTGTTGATCGGGGTAGGGGTAGCCAGGTGGAAAGCATGGCCAGCCGTAGAAAAATGCTTATTGAAATTCTCCATTATAGTGGATTTATCGGTGGTGACAGTGTTTCCTAGCCTCAGTGCAGTGTGCAGCTGGGAGGAGGTGCTCTTATTCTCCATGGACTTTACGGTGTCCCAGAACTTTCTTGAGTTTGTGCTACAGGATGCAAGAGTGAAGGAAAAGCAGCCAACAAGTGCTCAGCATATGTAGGAACTCCTTCAAGACTGTTGGAAAAGCCTTCCAAGAAAAGGTGGTTGAGAGAATGCCAAGAGTGTGCAAAGCTGTCATCAAGGCAAAGGGTGATTTGTTTAACACTTTTTTGGTTACTACATGATTCCATATGTGTTATTTCATAGTTTTATAAACTATGAACACTATGAACACTGAAAACTATATGGACACTATATAGAGTATATGGACACTATATATACACTATACACTCTACTGTATATATAAAGTATATGGACACTATATAGACTATATGGACACTATATATACACTATACACTCTACTGTATATATAAAGTATATGGACACTATATAGACACTACACACTCTACTGTAAATATACACGATATAAACACTATATAGACTATATGGACACTATATATACACTATATACACTATATAGACTATATGGACACTATACACTCTACTGTATATATACACTATATAAACACTATAGAGACTATATGGACACTATATATACACACTATATACACTATATAGACTATATGGACACTATATAGACACTATACACTCTACTGTATATATACACGATATAAACACTATATAGACTATATGGACACTATATATACACTATATACACTATATAGACTATATGGACACTATATAGACACTATACACTCTACTGTATATATACACGATTTAAACACTATATAGACTATATGGACACTATACACTCTACTGTATATATACACTATATAATCACTATATATACTATGTGGACACTATATAGACACTATATACACTATATAGACTATATGGACACTATATAGACACTATACACTCTACTGTATATATACACGATATAAACACTATATAGACTATATGGACACTATACACTCTACTGTATATATACACTATATAAACACTATAGAGACTATATGGACACTATATATACACACTATATACACTATATAGACTATATGGACACTATATAGACACTATACACTCTACTGTATATATACACGATATAAACACTATATAGACTATATGGACACTATACACTCTACTGTATATATACACTATATAAACACTATATATACTATGTGGACACTATATAGACACTATATACACTATATAGACACTATTTACACACTATATAAAGACTTTATGTACATTATAGAGACACTATAAAGACACTATGTATACACACTATGTTTACACTAAATATAGATTATTTAGCCACTATATAAGGACTATATGTACATTATAAGGACACTATATAGACACTATATGTACATTATATAGACACTATATATACGCTATGTTTACACTATATGTACATTATTTATCCACTATATAGACACTATATAGACACTATATGTACATTATATAGACACTATATATACACTATGTTTACACTATATGTACATTATTTATCCACTATATAGACACTATATAAATACTATATGTACATTATATAGACACTATATATACACTATGTTTACACTATATGTACATTATTTAGCCACTATATAGACACTATATGAATACTATATGTACATTATATAGACACTATATATACACTATGTTTACACTATATGTACATTATAAGGATACTATATAAATACTATATGTACATTATATAGACAATATATATACACTATGTTTACACTATATATACATTATATAGCCACTATATAGCGAATATATATATATACACTATATATGCACTTAATATACTATATACACAAAATAAACATGATATCAGCTATATAGTCAACATATACTCTATATATACACTATATAGATACTATATAAACTATATAGACAATATATACTCTACATATACACTATATATGCAACATATACTCTATATACACCATATAGACACAATATAAACACTATATTTACTATACGGACAATATGTAGACACTATTCACACCATATATACACTGTATACACACTATATAGACATTATATAGACGTTATATAGACACACAATATGTATATTATTGAGACCCAATATAAGCACTAGATATATATATATATATACACTACCGTTCAAAAGTTTTGGGTCACTTAGAAATGTCCTTGTTTTCCATGAAAACTAACATGAAATGTGTTACAAAATGAATAGGAAATATAGTCAAGACGTTGACAAGGTAATAAATAATGATTTTTAATTGAAATAATAATTGTGTCCTTCAAACTTTGCTTTCTTCAAAGAATCCTCAATTTTCAGCAATTACAGCCTTGCAGACCTTTGGCATTCTAGTTGTCAATTTGTTGAGGTGATCTGAAGAGATTTCACCCCATGCTTCCTGAAGCACCTCCCACAAGTTGGATTGGCTTGATGGGCACTTCCTATGTGCCATACGGTCAAGCTGCTCCCACAACAGCTCAATAGGGTTGAGATCCGATGACTGTGTTGGCCACTCCATTATAGACAGAATACCAGCTGACTGCTTCTTCCCTAAGTAGTTATTGCATAGTTTGGAGCTGTGCTTTGGGCCATTGTCCTGTTGTAGGAGGAAATTGGCTCCAATTAAGCGCCATCCACAGGGTATGGCATGGCGTTGCAAAATGGAGTGATAGCCTTCCTTCTTCAATATCCCTTTTACCCTGTACAAATCTCCCACTTTACCACCAGTAAAGCACCCCCAGACCATCACATTGCCTCCACCATGATGACAGATGGCGTCAAGCACTCCTCCAGCATCTTTTCATTTTTTCTGCATCTCACGAATGTTCTTCTTTGTGATCTGAACACCTCAAACTTAGATTAGTCTGTCCATAATACTTTTTTCCCACTCTTTCTCTGTCCAATGTCTGTGTTCTTTTGCCCATCTTAATCTTTTCTTTTTATTGGCCAGTCTGAGATATGGCTTTTTCTCTGCAACTCTGCTTAGAAGGCCAGCATCCTGGAGTCGCATCTTCACTGTTGATGTTGAGACTGGTGTTTTGTGGGTACTATTTAATGAAGCTGCCAGTTGAGGACTTGTGAGGCATCTGTTTTTTCAAACTAGACACTCTAATGTACTTGTCCTCTTCCTCAGTTGTGCACCGGGGCCTCCCATTCCTCTTTCTATTCTGGTTAGAGACAGTTTGCGCTGTTCTGTGAAGGGAGAAGTATACAGCGTTGTACGAGATTTTCAGTTTCTTGGCAATTTCTCGCATGGAATAGCCTTCATTTCTCAGAACAAGAACAGACTGACAAGTTTCAGAAGAAAGTACTTTGTTTCTGGCCATTTTGAGCCTGTAATCGAACACACAAATGCTGGTGCTCCAGATACACAACTAGTCTAAAGGCCAGTTTTATTGCTTCTTTAATCAGGACAACAGTTTTCAGCTGTGCTAAAATAATTGCAAAAGGGTTTTCTAATGATCAATTAGCCTTTTAAAATTATAAACTTGGATTAGCTAACACAGCGTGTCATTTGAACACAGCAGTGATGGTTGCTGATAATGGGTCTCTGTACGCCTATGTAGATATGGCATAAAAAATCTGCCGTTTCCAGCTACAATAGTCATTTACAGCATTAACGATGTCTACACTGTATTTCTGATCAATTTGATGTTATATTAATGGACAAATAAATGTGCTTTTCTTTCAAAAACAAGGACATTTCTAAGTGACCCCAAACTTTTGAAGGGTAGTGTATATATATATATACTATATACTATATACTATAGAGACACAATATAGACATTATAAAGACACCATAAATAAACTACAAAGACACTATATATACACTCTATATACACTATATACACTATATTAACACTATATACACGATATGGACACAATATAGATGCTATATATGCACTATATAGACACCATAAACATTATAAATATACTATATAGACACCATATAGACACTATATATAAACTATGTTTGCACTATGTTTACGCTATATACAGTTGAAGTCGAAAGTTTACATACACCTTAGCCAAATACATTAAATCTCAGTTTTTCACAATTCCTGACATTTAATCCTAGTAAAAATTCCCTGTCTTAGGTCAATTAGAAGCACCACTTTACTTTAAGAATGTGAAATGTCAGAATAATAGTAGAGAGAATTATTTCTTTCAGCTTTTATTTCTTTCATCGCATTCCCAGTGGGTCAGAAGTTTACATACACTCAATTAGTATTTGGTAGCATTGCCTTTAAATTGTTTAAGTTGGGTCAAATGTTTTGGGGAGCTTTCCACAAGCTTCCCACTATTAGTTGGGTGAATTTTAGCCCATTCCTCCTGAAAGAGCTGGTGTAACTGAATCAGGTTTGTCAGCCTCCTTGCTCGCTCACGCTTTTTCAGTTCTGCAAACAAATTTTCTATGGGATTGAGGTCAGGGCTTTGTGATGGCCACTCCAATACCTTGACTTTGTTGTCCTTAAGACACAACTTTGGAAGTATGCTTGGGGTCATTGTCCATTTGGAAGACCCATTTGCGACCAAGCTTTAAAACTTCTTGTCAATAGGGGGGCGCTGTTTTCACTTTGGAAAAAATCGTGCCCAAATTAAACTGCCTTGTACTCTATTCTAGATCGTACAATATGCATATTATTATTACTATTGGATAGAAAACACTCTCAAGTTTCTAAAACTGTTTGAATTATATCTGTGAGTAAAACAGAACTCATTTTGCAGCAAACTTCCAAATAGGAAGTGAAAAATCTGAAAACGATGCTCTGTTCCAGGGCCTGCCTATTCAATTGCCTAATATTTATCGATATGCATGCACTTCATACGCCTTCCACTAGATGTCAACAGGCAGTGGAAGGTGGAATGGGGTGTCTAGCTTGATCTGAGGTCGAACAAGAGCCTTTGGAGTGGGAGGTCAGGAATTTCCTTTGTCTACCAAGGCGCGAGGCGGAGCTCGACATTGGCTTCTGAAAAGCGTTCGGTATACACGGCTAATATCTCTGGCTCTGTTTTTATTTGATACATATTAGAAAAACATCATAAAGTAGTTTTTTTCAACCGAGTTTCATCAGTTTATTCAACGTTTAATGGGACTTTAAACGTTTAATGGAGTTTTACGTTCTTTGCGTCGAGAGAAACTGGGAACGTCATCAACATTGGCTAGCATTGTGGCACGAATTCGACAGGAGAAAAGGACATTCTAAAACCAAACAGCGATTTATCCTCGACCTAGGACTCCTTGTACAAGATTCTGATGGAAGCTCAACAAAAGTAAGAACAATTTATGATGTTATTTCGTATTTCTGTGGAAAATGTTATTCCTATTCTCTGCCGTTTTGGCGGGCGCTGTCTTGCAATAACGCAAGCTGTTTGTTATGGGAAAGTTATTTTTAAAAATCTAACATGGCGGTTGCATTAAGAACCAGTGTATCTTTCATTTGCCATACAACAAGTATTTTTATGTAAAGTTTATGATGAGTTCTTTGGTCAGATTAGGTGAGTGTCCAAACTAGCTCCGGACATTCTGGTGAATCGATGCTACATATTCACAATGTATAACCACGGTTTGCAGCTCAAAATATGCACATTTTCGAACAAAACATAAGTGTATTGTATAACCTGATGTTATAAGACTGTCATCTGATGAAGTTGGTCAAGGTTAGTGATTAATTTTATATCTTTTGCTGGTTTTTGCGAATGCTATCTATGCGGTGAATAAATACGGTTGTGTGTTTGGCTATTGTGGGAAGCTAATATAATGCTATATTGTGTTTTCGCTGTGAAACACTTAAAAAATCGGAAATATTGGCTGGATTCACAAGATGTTTATCTTTCATTTGCTGTACACCATGTATTTTTCATAAATGTTTTATGATGAGTATTTACGTATTTCATGTTGCTCTCTGTAATTATTCTGGCTGCTTTGGTGATATTTTTGATGATAGCTGCAATGTAAAACTATGATTTATACCTCAAATATGCACATTTTCGAACAAAACATACATGTATTGTATAACATGTTATAAGACTGTCATCTGATGAAGTTGTTTCTTGGTTAGTGACTAATTATATCTCTATTTGGTCGGTTTTGTGATAGCTACCTATGCGGTAGAAAAATTGTGAAAATATGCGGTTGAGTCTTTGGCTATTGTGGTTAGCTAATAGAAATACATATTGTGTTTTCGCTGTAAAACATTTTAAAAATCGGAAATGATGGCTGGATTCACAAGATGTTTATCTTTCATTTGCTGTATTGGACTTGTGATTTCATGATGTTTATATGCTATTATTTACTTGTGGCGCTATGCTAGGCTATGCTAGTCAGCTTTTACTGATGAGGATGCTCCCGGATCCGGGATGGGTGTTATTAACTTCCTGACTGATGTCTTGAGATGTTGCTTTAATATATCCACATAATTTTACTTCCTCATGATGCCATCTATTTTGTGAAGTGCACCAGTCCCTCCTGCAGCAAAGCACCCAGACGACAGACACTGGATCAGCTCTGAGAGGCTACACCGAACACGCAGCCGGGCCGGTGCATAGCAAGGAACAGCCGGCTACCTGCCACTGACAACTGACCCAGACATCACCCGCCCCCCTGCGCTTCTCTCTCGCTCTTCACATTCAACGAAAGACGAACAACACAGTTGTCCGCGGTGGAGCCGGAAAATGTTTGTTCCCTTGGACTGTTGGCGTGCAGCTGCCAAAACTAATTTCAATCTGCTGGGGTGTCGTGTGCTATTAAATGTATAATCTGCCACATATTCGTTGTTGTCACGATCCGATGGAACTTGATGCAGCTAAAGAAAGGATTATTATTATACATTTGACCAAGCGCCTTGAACTGAATAAGGATTCTATGAGACTATCGGCATCTTTAAATGCTTCCTATCAAAACATCCAAAAGGGTCATAATGGGACCTTCCTGGACTATGATCAATTTCCACAAACTGCACCACTCTACTAGCTTGAACCAGAAAATGCTGCTCATTGTTTGACTCCAGGTGAGCGTAAATGGCTGCTCATTGTTGGACTCCAGGTGAGTGTAAATGGATGCTCATTGTTGGACTCCAGGTGAGCGTAAATGGCTGCTCATTGTTGGACTCCAGGTGAGTGTAAATGGATGCTCATTGTTGGATTCCAGGTGAGGGTAAATGGCTGCTCATTGTTGGACTCCAGGTGAGTGTAAATGGCTGCTCATTGTTGGACTCCAGGTGAGCGTAAATGTCTGCGCATTGTTGGACTCCAGGTGAGTGTAAATGGATGCTCATTGTTGGACTCCAGGTGAGCGTAAATGGCTGCTCATTGTTGGACTCCAGGTGAGTGTAAATGGCTGCTCATTGTTGGACTCCAGGTGAGCGTAAATGGCTGCGCATTGTTGGACTCCAGGTGAGTGTAAATGTCTGCTCATTGTTGGACTCCAGGTGAGCGTAAATGTCTGCTCATTGTTGGACTCCAGGTGAATGTAAATGGATGCTCATTGTTGAACTCCAGGTGAGTGTAAATGGATGCTCATTGTTGGACTCCAGGTGAGTGTAAATGGCTGCTCATTGATGGACTCCAGGTGAGTGTAAATGGCTGCGCATTGTTGGACTCCAGGTGAGTGTAAATGGCTGCTCATTGTTGGACTCCAGGTGAGTGTAAATGGCTGCTCATTGTTGGACTCCAGGTGAGTGTAAATGTCTGCTCATTGTTGGACTCCAGGTGAGTGTAAATTGCTGCTCATTGTTTGACTCCAGGTGAGCGTAAATGGCTGCTCATTGTTGGACTCCTGGTGAGCGTAAATGTCTGCTCATTGTTGGACTCCAGGTGAGCGTAAATGGCTGCTCATTGTTGGACTCCAGGTGAGTGTAAATGGCTGCTCATTGTTGGACTCCAGGTGAGTGTAAATGTCTGCTCATTGTTGGACTCCAGGTGAGTGTAAATTGCTGCTCATTGTTTGACTCCAGGTGAGCGTAAATGTCTGCTCATTGCTGGACTCCAGGTGAGCGTAAATGGCTGCTCATTGTTGGACTCCAGGTGAGCGTAAATGTCTGCTCATTGCTGGACTCCAGGTGAGCGTAAATGGCTGCTCATTGTTGGACTCCAGGTGAGTGTAAATGGCTGCTCATTGTTGGACTCCAGGTGAGCATAAATGGCTGCTCATTGTTGGACTCCAGGTGAGCGTAAATTGCTGCGTGTTGGAACCAGAAAGATGGAGAAGAATCGTTCTCTGTGCGGCTCCCTTCCTCCCCCTCATCTGGATTTAAGACTTTCAAATAGCTTTGAGCCCCTGTACCAGCTGTCTTCTGCCGGGGACTTGGGTATTCCATCTATGGCAGTGGATGTCCCTCCAGCTACCTCTCCCTGTCCTAGTCAATCAACTGCCTGGGCACAGCCTGGACCACCGCAGCCCCCCGCCGCTGGGCCATGCTCTCTGGATCGGAGCTCTGTCCCTTTGGCTGTTGTGTCCGGCACACAGCTGGCGTCTCAGCAGCCCTCTTCTCAGGTGATTTCTGGCTCTGGCCTCGCAATCAGCTTCGAGACACGGCAGAGGACGGATCATTCTGGCTATTGTGATAGGGAGTTCAATGGTGAGGCATATATCTGTACCTGGGGCGTTGTGTTTTCCTGGGTCAAAGTTCAGGATATCACCAGGTTGCTTCCTAAGGCTGTCAGTGAGTCACCGGGGACTGATACTGTCATGGTTCATGTGGGGTCAAAGTTTAGGATATCACCAGGTTGCTTCCCGAGGCTGTGAGTCAGTCCCCTGGGCTGATACTGTCATGATTCATGTGGGGTCAAATGACATTATGAAGTGCAGCTCAGAACAGCTGAAGATTGTGTGTGTGTGTGTGTGTGTGTGTGTGTGTGTGTGTGTGTGTGTGTGTGTGTGTGTGTGTGTGTGTGTGTGTGTGTGTGTGTGTGTGTGTGTGTGTGTGTGTGTGTGTGTGTGTGTGTGTGTGTGTGTGTGTGTGTGTGTGTGAGTGTGTGCATGCGTGCGTGCGTGTACCTGAAGTGTGTGAGGTGTCTCTGTATATCCAGGTCCAGTATAGGTGTGGGTCTGGAGGAGCCAAGAGGAGAACGGTCCTGACTCAACAGGTCCTGGAACTCTTTACAGATTTGTCTAAATGTCAAAGAGCAAAGGTAAGAGGTTAGGGGTTAGAGGTTAAGAGTTCAATATGTGTGTGTGTGTGTGTGTGTTTGTCTTACTTGGTGGCCAGCACCATCTTCTTGCGTCCGCTGGTCTCCTTGGGTTCATTGTGTTGTCTGGCTAGGTGTTCTCCTGCTGCCTTGGTAGGAAACTCTGTCTCACATGTATAACCAAAGTCTCTAGCCAGGTGGAGCGCCTCACCTACACAAACACAAACATGTTTAATTAGGAGGAGAAGATTGATAGAAGGTTGAGTTTTACTAGGGGAAGATTTATAAAGTGATGTTTTTTATTAGGTGTAGATTGATAGAGGGATGAGTTTTATTAGGTGTATACTGACAGAAGTATGAGTTTTATTAAAAGGTGTAGATTGATAGAGGGATGAGTTGTTAAGGTGCAGATTAATAAAGGGATGAAATTTATCAGAATGAGTAGATAGATAGAGTGATGGGTTTTAAATGTGCATGTTGATAGAAGGATGGTTTTTATTCAGAGGTGTAGATTGACAGAGGGATGAGTTGTATTAGAAGATGTAGATTGATAGAGGGATGAGTTTTTTTATGAGGTGTAGATTGATAGAGGGTTGAGTTTTACTAAGATGTGTAGATTGATGGAGGGATTTGTTTTATTAGGTGTAGATTGATAGAAGGATGAGTTTTATTAGGAGGTGTAGATTGATAGAGGGATGAGTTTTACTTGCAGGTCCATATTGATAGAGGGATGAGTTTTATTAGGAGGTGTGGATTGATAGAGGGGTGTGTTGTATTAGGACATGTAGATAGTGGGATGAGTTATATAAAGGGCTAGATTGATAGAGGGATGAGTTTCATTCAAAGGTGTAGATTGATGGAGGGATTGGTTTTATAAGAAGGTGTAGATTGATAATTGATTACTTTTATTAGGAGGTGTAGATTGATAGTTAGGAGATCTAGATTGATTTAGGGATGACTTTTATTAGGAGGTGTAGATTGAAAAGGGATGACTTGTATTAGGAGGTGTAAATTGATAGAGGAGTGAGTTCTATTAGTAGGTGTAGATTGATAGAGGGGTGAGTTTGGTTTGAAGGTGTAGATTGATAGAGTGATGCGTTTGGTTTGAAGGTGTAGATTGATAGAGTGATGAGTTATATTAGAGATGAGTGATGAATTATATTAGAATGTGTAGGTGTGTAGTGATCGAGGGATGAGTTTTATTCAAAGGTGTAGATTAATGGAGGGATGAGTTTTAATTGGAAGTCCAGATTGATAGAGGGATGAGTTTTATTAGGAGGTCTTCATTTATTGAGGGATGAGTTTTATTAGGAAGTGTAGATTGATAGTGGGATGAGCTGTATTAAGAGGTGTGGATTGATAGAGGGGTGAGTTGTATTAGGAGATGTAGATAGAGAGATGAGTTATATAAAGGGCTAGATTGATAGAGGGATGAGTTTCATTAGGTGTAGATTGATGGAGGGATGTTTTTTAGTAGGAGGTGTAGATTGATAGAGGGTGAGTTGCATTTGGAGATGTAGATAGAGAGATGAGTTATATAAAGGTGTAGATTCATAGAAATATTTGTTTTATTAGGAGGTGTAGATTGACAGAGGGATGAGATTTATTATTAGGTGTAGATTTATAGAGGGATGAGTTTTATTAGGAGGTGTAGATTGATAGAGGGATGAGTTTAATTAGAAAGTTTAGATTGACAGAGGGATGAGTTTTATTATTAGGTGTAGATTAATAGAGGGATGCGTTTTATTAGGAGTTGTAGATTGATAGAGGGATGAGTTTTATTAGGAGGTGTAGATTGATAGAGGGATTCGTTTTTTAGAAGGTGTTGACTGATAGAGGGATGTGTTTTAATTGAAGGTGTAGATTCATAGTTAGGAGGTCTAGATTAATTGAGGGATGACTTTTATTAGAAGGTGTAGATTGATGGAGGGATGAGTTTTATTAGGAGGTGTAAATTGAAAGAGGGATGAATTTTATTTGGAGGTGTAGATTGATAGAGGGTTGAGTTTTACTAGGATGTGTAGATTGATAGAGGGATGAGTTGTACTTGGAAGTCCAGATTGATAGAGGGATGAGTTTTATTAGTTGTAGATTGATAGAGGGATGAGTTGTATTAGGGGATGTAGATTGACAGAGGGATGAGTGGTTATGGTGCAGATTAATAGGGTTAGGGTTAAGACTCAGAATGAGAAGATTGATGGAGTGATCGGTTTTAAAGGTGAAAATTGATAGAGTGATCGGTTTTAAAGGTCCAGATTGATAGAGGGATCTGTTTTATTATATGTAGATTGATTGATAGAAGGATGAGTTTTATTAGGAGGTGTAGATTGATAGAGGGATGAGTTTTACTTGTAGGTCCATATTGATAGAGGGATGAGTTATATTAGGTGTATATTGACAGAGGGATGAGTTTCATTATTTGTAGATTGATGGAGGGATGAGTTATTTTAGATGTTGTAGATCGACAGAAGGATGAGTTTTATTGTGTGTAGATTAATAGAAGGATGTGTTTTTTAAGAAGGTGTAGATTGATGGAGGGATGAGTTTTTTTAGGAGTTCCAGATTGATAGAGGGATGAGTTATATTAGGTGTAGATTAATAGAGGGATGAGTTGTATTATGGGGTGTAGATTGTTGGTTGAGTTGTATTAGGTGTAGATTGATAGAGGGATGAGTTGTATTAGGGGGTGTAGATTGATAGAGGGATGAGTTGTATTAGATGTATATTGATTGATAGAAGGATGAGTTTTATTAGGTGTAGATTGATAGAGGGATGAGTTTTATTAGGAGGTGTAGATTGATGGATGGATGAGTTTTATTAGGATGTCCAGATTGATAGAGGGACGAGTTTGGTTTGAAGGTGTAGATTGATAGAGGGATGAGTTTTATTAGGAGGACCAGATTGATAGAGGGGTGAGTTGTATTAGGTGTAGATTGATAGAGGGATGAGTTTCATTAGGAGGTGTAGATTGATAGTGGGATGAGCTGTGTGGATTGAAAGATGGGTGAGATTTATTAGGAGATGTAGATTAATAGAGGGATGAGTTGTATTAGGTGTAGATTGATGTAGGGATGAGTTTTATTTGAAGGTGTAGTTTTATATAGGGATGGGTTTTAAATGTGCAGATAGATATATGTTTGATTTTCATTCTGAGGTGTAGAATGATAGAGGGATGAGTTTCATTTGGAGTTGCAGATTGGTAGAGTGATGTGTTTTATTAGGAGGTCCAGATTGATAGAGGGGTGAGTTGTATTAGGTGTAGATTGATAGATGGAGGAGTTTAATTAGGATGTCCAGAATGATGGATGGATGAGGTGTTTCACAAGGTGTAGATTGATACAGGGATGACTTTTCATAGAACGTGTAGATAGATAAAGAGATGAGTTGTTTAATGAGGTTTAGATTGATAGATGGATGAGTTGTATTAGGTGTAGATTGATAGAGTGATGCATTTTTATTAGGTGTAGATGGATAGAAGGATGAGTTTTATTAGGAGGTGTAGATTGATAGAGGGATGAGTTTTATTAGGAGATGTAGTTTGATTGAGGGATGAGTTGTTTTAGGTCCAGATTGAATGAGGGATACGTTTTATTAGGAGGTGTAGATTGATAGAGGGATGTGTTTTATTAGGTGTAGATTGATAGAAGGATGAATTTTATTGGAAGGTGTAGATTGATAGAGGGATGAGTTTTATTAGCAGTTCTAGATTGATTGAGGGATGAGTTTTATTTTAAGGTGTATATAGTTAGAGGGATGAGTTGTATTAGAAGGTGTAGATTGATAGCGGGATGACCTTTCATAGAAGGTGTAGATTGATGGAGGGATGACTTTTACTAGGAGGTGTAGATTGATGGAGGGATGAGTTTAATTAGGTGTACACTGATAGAGGCATGAGTTGTATTTGAAGGTGTAGATTGAAAGAATGATGAGTTTGATTAGGAGGTGTAGATTGACAGATGGCTTAGTTTTATTAGGAGGTCCAGATTGATAGAGGGACGAGTTTTATTAGGAGGTTTAATTGATTGAGGGATGAGTTTAATTAGAAGATGTAGATTGCATGTGGGATGACATGTATTAGGAGGTGTTAAATGATAGAGTGGTGAGTTGTATTACGAGGTGGAAATAGAGTGATGAGTTTTATTAGGAGGTTCAGATTGATTGAGGGATGAGTTGAATTAGGTGTTGATTGATAGAGGGATGAGTTTTATAAGAAGGTGTAGATTGATAAAGGAATGAGTTTTATTAGGAGGTCCAGATTGATAGAGGGATGAGTTGTATTAGGTGCAGATTTATAGAGGGATGCATTTTTATTAGGTGTAGATTGATAGATGGATGAGTTTTTATTAGGACGTCCAAATTGATAGAGGGATGAGTTTTATTAGAAGGTGTAGATTGATGGAGGGATGAGTTTTATTAGGTGGGGACTGATACAGGGATGAGTTTTATTCGAAGGTGTAGATTGATGGAGGGATGAGTTTTATTGAAATGTTGTAGATTGACAGATGGGTGAGTTTTATTGGGAGGTCCAGATTGATAGAGGGGTGAGTTTTTTTAGGAGGTGTATATAGTTAGAGGTATAACTTATATAAGAAGGTGTAGATCGATAGAGGGATGAGTTTTTTTATGAGGTCCAGGTTGATAGTGGGATACGTTGTATTAAGTACAGATTGGCATCGGGATGAGATTTATCAGAATGAGTAGATTGATAGAGTGATGGGTTTTAAAGCTGCATATTGATAGAGGGATTAATTTTAATTCGGAGGTGTTGATTGATAGAGGGTTGAGTTGTATTAGAAGGTGTAGATTAATAGAGGGATGTGTTTTATTAAATGTAGATTGATAGAAGGATGAGTTTTTATTAGGAGGTCCAAATTGATAGAGGGATGAGTTTTATAAGGAGGTCTAAATTGATTGAGGGATGAGTTTTATTAGGAGGTGTAGATTGTATGTGGGATGAGTTTAATTTGATGGAAGGATGAGTTTTATTAGGTGTAGATTGATAGAGGGATGAGTTTTATTAGAAGGTGTAGACTGATAGAGGGATGATGTTTTTAGAAGGTGTAAATTGATAAAGTGATGCTAATTGTAAGAAGGTGTAGATTGATTGTGGGATGAGTTTTATTAGGAGGTCGTGATTGATGGAGAGATGAAATTTATTAGGATGTGTAGATTGCATGAGGAATCAGCTGTTTTAGGAGGTGTAGATTAATAGAGGTGTGAGTTCTATTCGATGGTGTAGATTAATAGAAGGATGACCTTTCATAGAAGGTGTAAATTGATAAAGGGCTGAGTTGTATTAGGTGTAGATTTATAGAGGTGTGACTTGTATTAGGAGGTGTAGATTGATAGAGGGATGAGTTTGATTTGAAGGTGTAGATTGGTATAGGGATTCGTTTTATTATGACAAATTTGATAGAGGGATGAGTTTTATTGTGTCTAGATTGATAGAGGGGTGAGTTTTAATAGGAGTTGTATATTGATAGAGGGATGAGTTTTCATAGGAGGTATAGGTTTATAGAGAGATTCTTTGTATTAGAAGGTGTAGATTGATGTAGAGATACGTTTTAATAGACAGTGTAGATTGATAGAGGGATGTGTTTTATTAGGTTTAGATTCATAGAGGGATGATTTTTTGAAAGGTGTATATTGATAGAGGGATGAGTTTTATTAGGTGTAGATTGATAAAGGGGTGAGTTTTCCTAGAAGGTGTAGATCGACAGGGGAATTAATTTTATTAGAAGGTGTAGGTTAATAGAGGGATGAGTTATTCCTACCTTCCACCAGAGAGGTGCGTTTTAATAGGTGTAGGTTAATAGAGGGATGAGTTATTCCTACCTTCCACCAGAGAGGTGCGTTTTAATAGGTGTAGGTTAATAGAGGGAGGAGTTATTCCTACCTTCCACCAGAGAGGTGCGTTTTAATAGGTGTAGGTTAATAGAGGGATGAGTTATTCCTACCTTCCACCAGAGAGGTGCGTTTTAATAGGTGTAGGTTAATAGAGGGAGGAGTTATTCCTACCTTCCACCAGAGAGGTGAGTTTTAATAGGTGTAGGTTAATAGAGGGATGAGTTATTCCTACCTTCCACCAGAGAGGTGCGTTTTAATAGGTGTAGGTTAATAGAGGGAGGAGTTATTCCTACCTTCCACCAGAGAGGTGCGTTTTAATAGGTGTAGGTTAATAGAGGGAGGAGTTATTCCTACCTTCCACCAGAGAGGTGAGGAGTGTAACGTTGGCAGCTTTTCTCCGTCCAGCTGGCAGGTTGAGTCCCAGTCGATCTAACTTTTCCCTCAGACAACGACCACCATTCTTAGACTTAGCTCTGCATTAAAATACATTATCACAGCAATAAAATAAAATATACTATCATCTCGTTACGCTACACACTAATATGACCCCCTGTAGAAGGTACACACTAATATGACCCCCTGTAGAAAGGTACAGACTAATATGACCCCCTGTAGAAGGTACACACTAATATGACCCCCTGTAGAAAGGTACACACTAATATGACCCCCTGTAGAAAGGTACAGACTAATATGACCCCCTGTAGAAGGTACACACTAATATGACCCCCTGTAGAAAGGTACACACTAATATGACCCCCTGTAGAAAGGTACACACTAATATGACCCCCTGTAGAAAGGTACACACTAATATGACCCCCTGTAGAAGGTACACACTAATATGACCCCCTGTAGAAAGGTACACACTAATATGACCCCCTGTAGAAAGGTACAGACTAATATGACCCCCTGTAGAAGGTACACACTAATATGACCCCCTGTAGAAGGTACACACTAATATGACCCCCTGTAGAAAGGTACACACTAATATGACCCTCTGTAGAAAGGTACACACTAATATGACCCCCTGTAGAAAGGTACAGACTAATATGACCCCCTGTAGAAGGTACACACTAATATGACCCCCTGTTGAAAGGTACACACTAATATGACCCCCTGTAGAAGGTACACACTAATATGACCCCCTGTAGAAAGGTACACACTAATATGACCCCCTGTAGAAAGGTACACACTAATATGACCCCCTGTAGAAAGGTACACACTAATATGACCCCCTGTAGAAAGGTACACACTAATATGACCCCCTGTAGAAAGGTACACACTAATATGACCCCCTGTAGAAGGTACACACTAATATGACCCCCTGTAGAAAGGTAGGGGTTTGTTTTGCTCTAGGATCCCCCCAGCCTCACTGGATTCGTCTGAAGGTCCCCCGGTATCAGTTGACAAAATGAATGGAAGTATATATGGAGACTGTTTATTGTCAAAAATAAAGGGTTAAATACATGTGAAAAAAAACATGTTTCCTGATCTTTCTTATATCTATCAGATATAGGAGAGACACTTAAAAACTATTGGGGGACTGTTCCATGTTCCATGTAGCAAATCTGTTGTTCAATGTGTTTCTATTGGCTAATAGCAGTAAGGACAATCTGTTATTCAATGTGTTTCTATTGGCTAATAGCAGTAAGGACTATATGTTATTCAATGTGTTTCTATTGGCTAATAACAGTAAGGACTATCTGTTATTTAATGTGTTTCTATTGGCTAATAGCAGTAAGGACTATCTGTTATTCAATGTGTTTCTATTGGCTAATAGCAGTAAGGACTATCTGTTATTCAATGTGTTTCTATTGGCTAATAGCAGTAAGGACTCTCTGTTATTCAATGTGTTTCTATTGGCTAATATCAGTACCCCATTATTCATGCTTTTGTTATCATTTGAGTCTTTGAAAATTATATAAATGTTTAGCTTCAAAATGTTTAGTACTATTGAGTGTGTGAGCGTGTGTGTGCGCGTGTTTGTTTGTGTGTGTGTGCATGTCCGTGTGCCAGTGTGTGTGTGTCTGTACCTGCGTAATATTCCTCCCAGAAGTGAGGCGTTGAGACACTCTGGAGGCGAGAGGCGTCTCTTAACCTCAGCGATGGTGACTTTATATTTGGAGGTTGAGCTCAGGAGGGACAGACGGCCGGGGACAGAGCAGAACAGATCTGTAGGGTTCACCACACAGGTACCTCCTAGATAGAACACATATACACATGTTAACACTAGTAACATATAGGGTTCAAGGACCTAACCCCCCTCCAATGACCCTATGTGCTAACCTCTCCTAACCCCACTAACTACCCCTTAAGGGGTAGTTGGTGGGGTTAGGGGAGGTTAGGGGAGAGTTAGGAGGTTAAGGGGTAGTTGGTGGTGTTAGGGGAGGTTAGGGGAGAGTTAGGAGGTTAAGGGGTAGTTGGTGGTGTTAGGGGAGGTTAGGGGAGAGTTAGGAGGTTAACTTCTTCTAACCCCCCATAACCCCCTAACCCCCAACCCCATAACCCCCTTAACAGAACTGATTTGGCAGGCAAAAACCTGAGGACCAATTTTTTTTCTGTTGACCTTACAGCCAATTCCAAGCTTAAGCTATTGAAACCAAAGACTTCCGCCTCCCAAATAGCAGTTCCTATGACTTCCACTAGAAGTCAACAGTCTTTATACATGGTTTCAGGCTTGTATTCTGAAAAACCAGCGAGGAATAGTTGTTTCTCCTCAGGAAGTCCCATGGCAAAACTAGTCTCATTGCGCACGTGACCGAGGGAGCACGCTACGTTATTTTCCTTTCCTATTGAAAGTAGTTCGCTCTGTATGAAATATTATCGTTTATTTAGATATTAGAATACCTAATAATGAATTAGAAATGTTAGAAAATTACTGGTAACTTTTGGAACTCTTATGTCTGCATTCTGAACGGGTGGATTACTGAACTCAATGACGCCTACTAAACGGACTATTTTGGATATAAAGAAGGAATTTATCGAACAAAATGGCCATTCATTGTGTTCCTGGGACTCTTGTGAATGCGATCAGAGGAAGATCTTCAAAGGTAAGTTACTTATTTTATTGCTATTTGGGATTTTGTGATGCCTGTGCTTGTTTGAATAATATGCTGGAGTGGGGCGCTGACCTCAGATCATCGAATGCTGTGCTTTCGCCGTAAAGCCTTTTTGAAATCCTACGATGCGGTTAGATTGCCAAGATTCTAAGCTAAAGAATCATGTATGACACTTGTATTATCATGAAGGTTTAATATTACATTTTCTGTATTTTTAATTTGGCGCTCTGCAATTTCACCGGATGTTGTCGAGGTGGGACCCCTGCGCCAGAAAGGTTAATGGAAGCCTCTCCCACGTAATCCAGGTAGAATCAGGAATTCCCAGGGCAGCTGTCTAGGCTCCATACTTTTTTCAATCTTTACTAACAACATGCCACTGGCTTTGAGTAAGGCCAGTGTGTCTATGTATGCGGATGACTCAACACTATACACGTCAGCTACTACAGCGACTGAAATGACTGCAACACTTAACAAAGAGCTGCAGTTAGTTTTAGAATGGGTGGTAAGGTATAAGTTAGTCCTAAATATTTCAAAAACTTAAAGCTTTGTATTTGGGACAAATCATTCACTTAACCCTAAACCTCAACTAAATCTTGTAATGCATAAGGTGGAAATTGAGCAAGTTGAGGTGACTATTCTACCTGAGTTACCATGGATTGTGAACTGTCATGGTCAAAACATGTTGATACAACAGTAGCTAAGATGGGGAGAAGTCTGTCCATAATAAAGCACTGCTCTGCCTTCTCTAGGATAGGGGGCAGAGTTTTCACTTTGGGAAAAATAGCGTGCCCAATTTCAACTTCCTTCTACTCATCCCCAGAATATAAGATATGCATATTATTAGTAGATTTGGATAGAAAACACTCTGAAGTTTCTAAAACTGTTTGAATCATGTCTGTAAGTATAACAGAACTTATGTAGCAGGCAAAACCCTGAGGACTAACCATTTATTTTTTGATGTCACTGTCTGTTCAATGAGGTTTCATTGGAATACAACATTTCTGATCACCCTGTTCTCAGTTCCTACTGCTTCCACTGGATGTCACCAGTCTTAGGAAATAGGTTGAGGATATTCATTGTGCAATGAAGAAGAAGGCCATCAGGAAGTAGAGTAACGTCATGTGTACTGTTTGAGAGTTGCGCAAGACTTGAAAAGTAGCATTAGTTTGTTGTCCACCTGTATTGAAAACAGATAGAACCGTCTTCAATTTGATCGATTATTAATGTTTACAAATACCTTAAGTTGTACTACAAAAGTAGTTTGAAATGTTTTGGCAAAGTTTAAAGGTAATTTTTTAGATATTTTGTAGTGACGTTCTTCAAAGTGGAAGCTGTTTTTTCTGGATCAAACGGGACAAATAAATGGACAATTTGGACATATATGGACGGAATTAATCGAACAAAAGGACCATTTGTGATGTTTATGGGACATATTGGAGTGCCAACAAAACAATCTCGTTAAAGGTAATGATTGTTTTATATTTTATATCTGCGTTTTGAGTAGCGCCGGCATGGTTGAAATATGCTACATTCTCTTTGTTGACATTGTGCTATCATCAGATAATAGCATCTTATGCTTTCGCCGAAAAGCCTTTTTGAAATCTGACATGTTGGCTGGATTCACAACGAGTGTAGCTTTAATTTGATATCTTATATGTGTGATTTAATGAAAGTTTGATCTTATATAATTTTTTTGAATTTGGCGCTCTACATTTTCCCTGGCTATTGGCCAGGTGGGACGCTACCGTCCCGCTATCCCAGAGAGGTTTAACAGCACTACCAACAAGGCAGGTCCTACAGGCCCTAGTTTGTCGCACCTGGAATACTGTTCAGTCATGTGGTCAGGTGCCACAAAGAGGGATTTAGGAAAATTGCAATCGTTTCAGAACAGGGCAGCACGGCTGGCCCTTAAATGTATACGGGGAGCTAACATTAATAATATGCATGTCAATCTCTCATGGAACAAAGTGTAAGAGAGATTGACTTCATCACTACTTGTTATTTGTGAGAGGTATTGACATGTTGAAAGCACTGAGCTGTCTGTTTAAACTACTGGCACACAGCTCAGACACCCATGTATACCCCACAAGACATGCCACCAGAGGTCTCTTCACAGTCCCCAAGTCCAGAACAGACTATGGGAGGCGCACATTACTACATAGAGCCATGGCTACATGGAACTCTATTCCACATCAAGTAACTGATGCAGCAGTAGAATCAGATTGTCAAAACAGATAAAAATACACCTTATGGAACAGCGGGGACTGGGAAGAGACACACTAACAGGTACAGACACACACATACACACACACAATCTACACACGCGTTCATTGTAATATTGTTGTTTGGTGGTATTATACATTTATATTGCATATATGTAGTGGTGTAATAATTTTATATGATGTACATTTGTATATTTTGTTGTATATGTAATGTAAGTAACCCTAACCCAAACACATTGGAGCCCAGGAAGAGTAGCTGCTACCTTGGCAGCAGCTCATGGGAATCCCTGATAAATATCATTGGAAAAGAAAAGGCGCAACGCTTGCTCACCATTACAAATGTGTAGTTTTATTAGACAAGGTTAAAAGATTGATGTTCCCGAATAAATACAAACACAAACCAACCCTAGCAGCTGCTTACAGTCTGGGAGGCATAGCATCAGGGTAACAGGGAGGTTGGACTGACAACACATCAGGGTAACAGGGAGGTTGGACTGACAACACATCAGGGTAACAGGGAGGTTGGACTGACAACACATCAGGGTAACAGGGAGGTTGGACTGACAACACATCAGGGTAACAGGGAGGTTGGACTGACAACACTTTATCAATGAGAACATTGATCAATGAGAACTCTAATTTAAATAAGGCTTGCAAATCCAGCCATAGTCGTTCACTATTTGATACAGGATTAAATATGGTCATAGGCTAACGTGTACGAGTGTGTGCGTTTGTGTGTGTGAATTCCGGCTGTGTGACAGTTTCCGGCCTGGCATGTCAGTCAGGCTCACATCTCTGAAAGCTGTGAGTTCACATCATAGTAATTCCTCCAAAAATGTTTTGAATCAAAGTAGTTTGTATTTTATGTTGCCACGGGCAATGGAAAATGAGCTATTGCCGATAGTACGGTGGAGCGCGTGGGCCCAGAGGCGATAGCTCTATTTAAGCAGCGGAGAGTAGCCTCGGGCAGCGGCGGAGCTGCGGCGGGATCACACTCGGAATCAAGCGCCTTTTACAAGTTTACCACGAAAATTAAAGAAAATGAGACATGGGCCAAATGTCATTCTCCTCCTATTTTAACCACAATGTTTATAGCACCTGTCACAAGACAGCACAGCCCACACAAACCCAGCAGCAGTCTGAGAGAGGGTGCGTGCACGTGGAGGGTGATATGCTTGATCAGATGCTGAAGGCTTGGCGGGATACTGGTGATTAAAACACAGACACTGCTCTAAGTAGGAGCCGCGTTTCTGGAGACATTTCTTTTGAAAAAGGTTGTGTGAATATTCATGGCGCCAAAGCCGGCGTCAGAAAGAACAACATTAATATGATCTCAGCTGAATTCGGGCCGCGCGGCATTAGCATATCAAAGCGGCCGCCCGAGGCGAGAGAAGCTATCGATACGGGAGCGCGAGGTAAAGCAAAGATTATTGGTTGTGATGGTTGGAGCAGTGGAGCTCGCGGCTAAATCCTACACACCATTAACCAAAAGTGATAGCGGAGAGATTCCCGCATCAAGCTTCCAGAACCCCCCCCCTCAAAACCCCCACCTAGACAGAGTAGCACACACACACATATATACACACACACACCTAGACAGTTTATGCTACTGTTATAGACTCGCTACTGTAGACAGCTTATCTATTTACTGTTATTTTATTTCTTAACCTACCTATTGTTAACCTAATAGCTTTTTAGCACTATTGCTTAGGGACTATAAGAAAGCATTTCACTGTAAGGTCTACACCAGGTGTATTCGGCGCACGTGACAAATAAATGTTGATTTGATTTATGAAACATTAACTACTAGACACAGACTGCTCGGTGAAAAATTACACGTGTTTATAGCTCGAGAATAACGGAATAATAACGCCTTCTTTGCTTCTTTCACATCAACAGAAAGTGATGCGGTAAAAATACCGGAAAGCCGTTTCATTTTTGTTGTCCTTTTAGCTCTAGCTAAAAGTTTTTATTTAAATGTTATAATTTTTTTATTTATTTACATTTTATTTACTTTACCACACAAACAAATGGAAAAGTCAACAGCCTAGTGGATTCAAATCAGCAGGAATAACATGTCAGAGTTCTAATGATCTATTTCTACACCCTTAGGCTATATTTCATTATACAGTTAATTTCCAATTTGTCAAAGATAACAAGTAATAAAAACAGCCATAAGTTTTCACTAATTACATTAAAACATCCTTCTGTATTACTGTGAAGCTCAACATAATGAAATAACATCAACACATCCTGCAGTTACAACTGTGAAGGCCAACACAATGAAATTACATAAAAAATTGATTATGTTATTACTGTGAAAGCCAACACAATGAAATTACATAAAAAATAAATTATGTTATTACTGTGAAGGCCAAACAATGAAATTACCAAAACATCCTTCAATTTTTACTGTGCCTGCCAAACAATGAAATTACCAAACGACTATCATTATAACTGTTAGAATTACTATTAATATTGTTATTATTACTGTCATTATTTGTGTTATTATAACTATTATTGTTTCTGTTATTAATATTACTCCGATTACTGTTATTATTATTATTGCTATTATTAGTGTCATTATTATACCTTTATTATTACTGTAATTATTATTAGTCTTATTACAACTGTTATTATTACGGTTACTATAACTATTATTATTACTGTTATTATAACTATTATTACTACTGTTATTATAACTGTTATTATTACTGTTATTATAACTATTATTATTATGATTACTATAACTGTTATTATTACTGTTATTATTACTAGAATTACTGTTACTATAACTATTATTATTATGATTACTATAACTGTTATTATAACTGTTATTATTACTGTTATTATTACTGTTATTATTACTGTTATTATAACTATTATTATTACTGTTATTATAACTATTATTATTATGATTACTAGAACTGTTATTATTACTGTTATTATTACTAGAATTACTGTTACTATAACTATTATTATTATGATTACTATAACTGTTATTATAACTGTTATTATAACTGTTATTATTACTGTTATTATTACTGTTATTATTACTGTTATTATTACTGTTATTATAACTATTATTATTACTGTTACTATAACTATTATTATTATGATTACTATAACTGTTATTATTACTGTTATTATAACTATTATTATTACTGTTATTATTACTGTTATTATAATTATTATTATTACTGTTATTATTACTGTTATTATAACTATTATTATTATGATTACTAGAACTGTTATTATAACTGTTATTATTACTGTTATTATAACTATTATTATTACTGTTATTATTACTGTTATTATTGCTGTTATTATTACTAGAATTACTGTTATTATAACTATTATTATTACGGTTATTGTTGTTACTGTTATTATTGTTACTATTGTTGCTGTTACTATTGTTACTAATATTACTGTTATTATTGTTACTACTGTTACTAATATTACTGTTATTATTGTTACTAATATTACTGTTACTATTGTTACTAATATTACTGTTATTATTGTTACTATTGTTATCGTTACTATTATTACTGTTATTATTGTTATTATTATTACTGTTATTATTGTTACTATTGTTACTAATATTACTGTTATTATTGTTACTATTATTACTGTTATTGCAATAGTAATTCTAACCTATTATTTCTGTTTTTATAACCCTTACTGTAACTTATTGTTATATGTATTATTATTATTCCTGTTATTATTATTATTATTGTTGTTGTCATTTTTATCATTGTTAAGCCATATTGATTTGGGTTTCTTCTTTTCATTGTTCATTTTGATAATAGAGTTGGTTAGGAGAATGACAGATCTGAGAGAAAGAATTACGCACTCTATTCTACAATGATAATAGAGTTGGTTAGGAGAATGATGGAAGGTGCACTGATAGCGTCAATTAAAGCCGACATTACAGCTTGAGGCATAGTAGTAGAATTCTCTGGATTGACGTGACATCCTAATGTAATCATTTTAAACGCAAACTGAGAGAAAAATGAAAATAGTACAGTGGTGTGTCATAAAATTGTCTAGTTCAACAAAAATATATTTTCCCTTGATTTAGATAATGCTTCCATCTTGTATTTTCGATAATTAATTTGACCAGACAGGGAAGGAGATGGGTATTCATGTTAATGTGGGTTTTAAGGTGTGTGTGTAAGGTGTGTCTTACCTCTTCGGATGATGCCGCCTTGGCCATTGAGCACAAGCCCGCACTGCGCCTCCACGGAACCCTGAAACAGCGTCATATTAATAATAATAATAATAATAATACAGGGTCCGATGATAAACAATCAAGAATCAGAATCAAGAAACACACACACACGAGCTTGGCGCAGTGCGTCAACCTCAGGATGGACGAGAACGCTCAGCCCAGCCCACAGTTGTGTGTGTGTGTGTGCGTGTGTGTGTTTTGGCACCTGCGCCTACCTGTTGTTACCGCTTATAACCGATCCTAATCACAGATGTGGAACCTGTTACACATGGTGATATCAGTGATGTCATCCGAACGACTGAGGAACATGAGCTGTTATTGAGAAGAACCCCGTTAATCCCCGGTGTGAACCGCGAGCGGCTGGGGTGCAGACACAACCCTGATTAAAATAAACACTCGGCTGTCTTTCTCGCTCCACACGGAAGAGGCCGTGTAAGTCTTTTTAACAAACTAGGCTGTATAGAACATTTTTACTCCGAAGCTAAAGTGATTATAAAATCAATATACAAAACGCAGAGGTCTCGCATACATTAAGTGTCTAACAGGAGAAAGAGTTAGGGAGCCTGACGGGGGAAAGGTGTGGCAGCTCTTTTGTTGAGCATGGAAATCTCTTTAGGCGCTCAAAAATGCGATGTGCTGCACGAGACAGACTGCATCTGTTCTACTCAGGTTCACGTGCCTTTATTTTCTAAAGAAGGTCGAAGCTCGCTCGTGTTTGTGCATTTGTGTGTGTTAGTGTGTGTGTGGCTACCCTTCTTATCAACACGCCACTCAAAGGTCTGATAACAATCTACATAATGAAAGTGGTAATGATGGTGACATATTGAAAGATATTAACATCTAAATAAAAAAAAGATTCTGAGTATCTATAATAATAATCAGAATCTGAATAATCAGAATAATAATAACTTTTATCCTCATCACCATCATAATAGCCTAAATAAGAGAACATTCACAACAGAAAGAAAGATATGGTAGGCTGTTGGATCTAGAATACCTTCCTTATTATTATTATTATTGTTCTTATTATGGTTATTATTATAGTTGTTGTTGTTATTATTGTTATTATGGTTTTGTTATTATTGTGATTATTATTATCATTATTATTATTATTACAGATCTTATCAGCAGACTATTTTACTATGCTACGCTATTAAAATTATTATTCAACAAGTTATCATATAGCCCTATATTAAAATTACTATTCAACAAGTTATCATATAGCCCTATATTAAAATTACTATTCAACAAGTTATTATATAGCCCTATATACATATTATTAAATAACTAGTTATTATCCTATATTAATACCACAAACAAGTAGTTAGCAAATATCCCTATATTAGTACTATTAGTCAAGTAAATATATATCTAGGTCTAGCAGATTAATTTCTTCAGGTATTCTACCTATTGAATTACTTGAATTACTTCTGGTACCCTACAAGTTTAATTGTTTCTGATATCTTAGCAGTTGAATTACTTCTGGTATCCTAGCAGTTGAATTACTTCTGGTATCCTAGCAGTTGAATTACTTCTGGTATCCTAGCAGTTGAATTACTTCTGGTATCCTAGCAGTTGAATTACTTCTGGTATCCTAGCAGTTGAATTACTTCTGGTATCCTAGCAGTTGAATTACTTCTGGTATCCTAGCAGTTGAATTACTTCTGGTATCCTAGCAGTTGAATTACTTCTGGTATCCTAGCAGTTGAATTACTTCTGGTATCTTAGTAGTTGAATTACTTCTGGTATCCTAGTAGTTGAATTACTTCTGGTATTTTACCAGTTTGGTTGTAAAATTGAGAAAGGAATAATGGGATAAAGGAATGATGCAACGTGTTTTAAACGAGATATTTCTGTCTCGTGCACCGTGTTTAACTGGAGGTTGTTCTGTCCAGCGCAGCAGTGTGTTTAACCAGAGCCGCGGCTCAGATGTCGCTGCATAAAGAACACGTTGATTGACATTAAAACGGTAATTGGATAAACTACGGTGCTTTACGGTGCCCGAGCAGCCCATTGTGCCCTGAACTCCAATCCCTTAATCCGCTTTCAGAAGAGAAGAGAGAACCAGCGTCTTTTCACCGCCTCGCCAGCCGGACACACACACACCATTTCTTTACATCGAAAATAATATGTAAAATATAGGTCACGTGCATTTAGAGTAAAATAGAGGGTGGACTGCATAATGGGAGTGAATTTCTCACATTAACTGTTTTAATGCAGAGTTTATTCTATTCAATTGTATTCTAGATTACTTCATCTTTTAATTCTTCTCCATCTAATGTAATATCAGCCTAATGTCACATTCATTCATGGAATATTCTGTTATTTTGACTGAACCCTCCTCGTCCTACTCAGAATAACTGGAGGTCTGCAGCGCGTGAGAGAGCAGAGATACACTCGTGTCTCTGTGTTTGGAACGGGGCAGACAGAGAGACGGACTCCGAGAGTGACAAGAGTTAGGGTTTAGGAGTTAGGAGCTAGGGTTTAGGAGATAGTGGCTAGGCTTTAGGAAATAGGGCCTAGGGTTTAGTATTTAGGGTCTGAAATTAAACTTTGTGGTGCACTATAGCCAGTATGGATGTTGGGTGAATTGTTGGTGTTTGATCAGGATGACAACAGTGGAGGAGAGGAGAGAGAAGAGGAGAGGGGGTACCTGCAGGTCATCCGCCCCGGGGGGAGGGAGCCCCAGACCGGCTGCAGGCAGCAGCCTCTGGTCGTGGTGCATGCCGTACTGCCCACCGTGTGACGTCATCAAAGACAGGTCATGGCGCCGGTATGCGTCCAAGCAGCCCAGCTCGCGCCGCTGCTGCTCGTCCAGGCACGAGGACTTAAGTGCACGGGCGCTGTGCAGGTTGATGAAGTCTGTGTCTCCATGGGTCGCATGGTGAATCTGCTGGTAGTACTGCCCGGAGTGGAGAGAGTTGAGGCCGTACGCCTCTGGGCCCACGGCTGGGTGGGAGTGCTGGAAGTCATAGTGGAAGGACTGGTGGTGCAGGGGGGTGTACTGGTGGTTGGTGGAGAAGTAGGGCGAGGCGAACTCTGTAGCCGCCGCGGGGTAGGCTGTGAGCGGCGAGGACGAGCTATAAGCCACGGAGGAGTTGGCGACGCTCTCAAGGCAACCTAGCTGCATCAGACGGTAACTGTTGGACCCGTCATGACGTATCTGAGAGGAATAAAGGAAAATATCAGCGGTGTCATTTCATTTACCATCTCCCTCTCTTTACCGCTCTCTCTCTTTTAACACCTCAAACTCAAACACTCAAAGCTCTTAGAAAAAAACACGAAGAAAATGTGATTCCATGAGCCTGGGAGGGGTACGCACAGCAGCACAAGCCCTCAGTGTGTGTGTGTGCGTTGTACACGGTATCTGTCATTTTCAGTGCAGCGTTTTAGAGCGCGTGCTGTTCTATTATTATTTGGGTCTCAGCTCTGAACGCGCGCTGGGTGGCAGGTAAGTAGAGTGAGCCACCAGTGTTCCGCCCTAAATGTTCTAATCACACCCGTTACCGGTTTACACACACAAGCCTCATCTGCCTCCCTCATTTTATTCCCTCACTCTTCACACAAATAAAAGACATATCTCCAGTTTCCCGTAGCCAGTCCTCTCCCATTACCCAGGGAAGCTTTGCTTTCTGGAGACGCATCACAACGATTTAAATATGCATGTATCAAACAGGTGTGGTTACTATAACTGGTAGATTATATTCCTAAATGTTATTGATAATGAAGAGTGATGATAAATAAATACCTCGGCATCATGGACCAAACCGGGGAACGTGGCTGACATGGTGTTGCTCCGCTAACCAGCTTCCCCTCCTGATCGAACAAATGCTTTCCGTTAAAATCCCCAAACCGAGAGAAGTGGAAAAAGTCCCTGCACGGAGCCGCGGATAGCTGGTGGAACACGAGCGTTTTCCCTCTGTACCATCACACCGGCTGGCGCACAGATTTTGTACTTGCAGGGTATTTCTGTTGTGATGTCGTCGGTGGTCCCCTGATAATATAGTTAGAAAAATAAGCATCAGCACTGAGGAATGGATGGAGGACAATAGACGAGCTAGCTGCTTCCATCCCAGGAGACAAGGAATAAATATTGTATCTTCCCTAATAAGGAACCGACACTTTCAAAATGTTTTACCATTTTTGTGGACATTTTCTTTTTGCTCGTTTGTATTTTCAGACGGTTTGCTTTCTTCGTTTTACCCACATGGCTTAAACCTAGGCTATTACAAAACTAATCGGATTTTCAACAAAAATGTAAGTTGATTTCAAAACATCCCCTCTCGTTTATATAGGCTATCATTATTAAATAAACATGTATTTTCGTTTTAGAATATTTTTTTCTCATCTATTGAACTCAATGTAATTTGATGTAAGGCTATTTTGTTTTTTCAAACAGAGCACTTGATTGCCGTGCACCGTTAACAAATCTCTATTAAGCAAATTATTATTACTACTACTACCATTATTATTATTATTATTGTTTTATTTTCATTATTATCGTTATTGTTGTGTAATTAATATCATTGTTATATATTATTATAGACTTATGTACTGCCTTTATTATTATTATTATTACTAGTATTTTATTATCCTTGTTTTTAAATCAAATAGACCCCATATTAAACAGTAACGTCTGCTCCAGATGTATTTGGAATTAAGCGACAATATTTTGTTTCGATCGAAATTATAAATAGGCTATCCAATGAGTGTATGTATACCAGGGAGGAAGTTCATTTCGTGGAGAGAAATAATGAGAATAATCAGGGAATAATTTATGCTAACAGCACTGGATTTTCTTTGAGAAATGAACCTCATTGCTTTTATTTTATGTCGTGAATGGATCGTGGACATTTATAACGTACATTTATGGGCAAAAAAAATGTCGTTTCACAGTAAATTGTTGAGGCTTTGTGATATTACCAGGAGAAGTTTGTGTGTTTCCGCTCATTCAGAAGGGCGATAGGGTTGCAGCTCGTGAGGGAAACGTCGACACAAACTCAGTCTCTTTTGTCGGTTTGGATCGAGCCGCTTCAACCCGTGCTCACGCGCTGAGAGGAAGTGTCCTCTGCCTCTGCCATCTTGCCCTCGAGCAGACCGCTACAAGACTCTGACTCCATTGTGTGACAGGCGTAGCGTGCACGAAGGTCAGCTGGCGACACTGACCAGGAACGGGAAATCAGCGTGAGACACGGCGGTCAGTATGATGATCCGAACCACCCGCACTCACCTGGGCGCGTGCCCACAGGGTGGTCCTGAGCTGGTTAGACGGGTAACGGGCGGGTAGAGAGAGAGAGATTGAGAGCAAGGGCCTGCCGGCTCCGGAGGGTAGAGAGGAAAATAGAAATGTGAAACGACAGAAGAAGGCTGTGCTTCCGGTCAGGCCCTGCAGCTCTCTCTGTCGGCCTCAGTACTGAACTACTCCAGCAGTCTGTCAGATATAACACATTCAGACACACCAACACACACACACACACACACACACACACACACACACACACACACACACACACACACACACACACACACACACACACACACACACACACACACACACACACACACACACACACACACACACACACACGGAGAGGGAGGGAGGGATGGAGGGAGAACAGAACGTGAGTCAACGTGAGGGCAGGACGGTGCTTTTAAAGTGTTTTAAAGCCTAAAGCCTAATTATTTAACCCAAATTATCGCAATTACTCCGGGAGCGTCTAGACCCCTAAACCCATCCGCCCACTCCACTATCGAAACCGGCTGCCCAACAGGAACACGGACATGTTGATCAATGTTTAACTGAATCAACCGGTTATTGTTTAAACTGTAACGATGTGATATTAATGTGCAGAGTGCAGACTGTGTCATTATAATAACCAGTCACCACAGACGCTGCTACAGACAGACCGACAGTTAGACGCCGTTATTGACTCTTAGTCTTGAATTAACACACTATTTCTCCATCTGTTCCTGCAGGTCTCAGGCCTATCACTAAATAACCACCACAACACTCTCTCATCTCAACAATATTATTCTACATCTCTTCTAAAATATATCATCATCAAATGAGAATTTACAACCACAAAACAAGATAATGAAACGCACACATTATGCAAGGTTTAATAAATGTTTTTTTTTTTTTTAATATAAAGTTCTCAAGGCCCTCATGTCCATGAGCAAATTAAGTAATTCTATTGTTTTGCCTCGAGGCTTGACGAAACCTCCGCGCGATTGAAGGCCAGTTGTCGCATGTGAGGATTAAGCTTTCCACCCGGCAGAGCGCGCTGTGTGTGCGCGAGGCACCAGTTGCGTAGTAGACGGTGCTAATAGGGCTTAGCTCCTGGAGCAGCCTCACGGACAGGGCGGGAAGCGCAGCGCCAGATGCGCAGTGAGATCGAGCCTGGACCGGCTCCATCTGCTGCTTCGCAAGGCTCGGAGAGACTTGAGCTCCAACTCTCAGAATCTCAGCTGCAGAGAAATGAACAGTCCGACATACAGGCTCAACTCATAACATATCGGCTATTGTAAAATAAACTACTATAACACTATACTACTAGGTAAAACTATAATAACTATTACAGTGTTATCTATCGGCTAATACAGTTAACCATGCCTATCAACATCCCATTGAGGTTGAACCGTAAATCATCTCATAAGCGATCAATTCCGTCTGACATGAATACATTTACAACCATTGAATGATATATATACTAACCTATAGGCCTACTATATGATAAATATACTAGTCTCTACTCTTCATGATACATATACTAGTCTCTACTCTTCGTGATAAATATACTAGTCTCTACTCTTCATGATAAATATACTAGCCTATACTCTTTTTGATAAATATACTAGCCTATACTATTTGTGATAAATACACTAAATACCCTTACTTTAGGCATTAAAGTGACATTTTAAGAACTTTAATTTTATGGGTCAACATTACTTGAAAGAAAATGTCACCAATTTTATTGGAGCGTGATAAAGACGCGGCTGAATGTGAAAGCGGCTGAATGTTCTCACTGAGATGAGACACTATTATGAACTTGTCTTTCAACTCTTGAGTTGTTTTGTTGCTAAAACCTCTATTAATTCCTTCCATTGGGACTGGAATTTAATCGAAATCCTCACGTGAACGAAACATTTACAGACCACTAATCAAATAGATCGGTTTAGTGGAAAACACTTGGTAAAAGCCTATAGGCCGAGCTGAACATACAGTTGAACCATATTTTTGCAGGCTTTGGAGCAGCCTTAGTTTTGTCAATATGTTAACTTGCTTGTATCTGTACCAATTTAAATAGATTTATAAAATAGGAATGGCACATGGTTTCATCTCGACATCCTTTCTCCTCTCTTCTTCCCTTTATATCTAAATAGGAGGGGCCTACTGACGTTTCAGACTGAAACTGTGTTGTTTCAGTTTCCAGCAGGAAGTTAAGTTATTAAGGAAGTCTGGAAATGCTGCACATGATTAGGGTATGTGTTATTATTATTACATGTTTTATTTAACTAGGCAAGTTTATTTAACTATGCTGAATGTATTTATTCAGGCATATTTGTATTCAGGTGACAGAGACAGTAGCCTACAAATTAATCCACATTTCAACATAAACATTTTTTATGGTTAAATCAGGTTAAAATGATATCAGCAATAGGTAAAAAATGTGGTCTATCAACAATATCAACACTGGCGGGAACTACACATTACCATACAATAAGCCTACCATACAAGTAGAATTACTATGCTAGAAATATGTAAAAACAGACAGCAATTACAATCAAATAAAAATAATACAGATTTAAAAATAGATTTTAAATGAATAATTTGTAGGGTAGGCTATTTTTAACGATGTATTAACGCCTTTGTAGGCCTATAGATTGTATATTAATGTGTTGTATTGAACAGTGTGTTAAGGACTGTGTTGTGCTGTGGACTGTTATGTCCATGTGGCGAAGTTGTAAATTAAGTCAGACACCGGGTTCATATGGCCACAAGAGTCCATTAGGCTACCTTTGCACCGCATGTAGCGCCAGCCCACGTAAGAGTCTTGGTCAGAGTGTAAGTTATTATTAGGCAACATAACAACTCGCCATGACAACAGCCTGGCTTTAATTAAGGCTACATAACAACCATCCAAGAAAAAAGCCTGGCTATAACGCAACATAACAACCCGCCATGACAACATCCTAGCCTGACCTGCAAAGCCCAGTGATGGGATGTTAGGGGAGGGGGGTCATTCAGAGGCAATGCTTGGTTTATTTACAAATTTCACTAAATTAATTTCACAGGGCGCTAGGAGTGGAGCAGGAAACAGGTGTTCAGTATTTAAATGAAGCCTGTTGCTGCAAGGCCAGAGCCGTTCAGCCAGAGTTTCTTATATTAGGATGTAGGCCTAGTGTAACGATATAAGCCATTCATTATTTACACACACCAACAGACCAAATATAAACACATAGGCCTACAGAGAAAAATGTCTCATTAGTAGTGAAGATTCTTCTTTTTATTTGTAGTTAGGATGTTTTATTATTTGAATTAAGAAATCAAATCAAAGGCTACACAGTTTAGTATGAGCGCGCTCCCTCAATGCAGTATGCCTAGATTAATCGTTAGTTATCAAAGTGCCTTAGATTTAGTCCAAACCATGAAAATATGTCTTGGTTCCTGACCCTCATCCAGGCTAGCTAGGCCTATTGAAACTCCAAACCCTACTAGCAGCATACCCTCACCCTTCACCAGCACCCTCACCCATAGGCTACCCCTCAGTTATAGTCTCATAACCTTAACGCCATCATGCAGTTGTTATAAGGAGCTGCCAGTAAGCCTGGGCAGCCAGCCGGTCACGGCCTTGTCACAGTACTGTATCTGAGGGCTCTGAAGTCATCCCGGAGACCAGGGATCTCCCTTTATTCAAATAAAATACAATAAAATAAAATTGTATTGCATTTGTCACATGCGCCGAATACAACAGGTGTAGACCTTACAGTGAAATGCTTACTTACAAGCCCTTAATCAACAATGCAGTTCAAGAAATAGAGTTAAGAAAATATTTACTAAATAAACTAAAGTAAAAATTGAAAAGTAACACAATACAATTACTAACAATAACAACGCTACATACGGGAGAACAACATCAGACATCAGAAACAAGATAACATCCGGGCTACAAGCTACTGGTATCATGAATATTTGTCTACTTCATTAACAACAAACTACTGGTATCACTAACCGTTTGTCTACATCATTAACAGAGTTATTGTTGTTCATTGTTAATTTAATTACTGCCCCATTCAGTCCTTTCAGACCAGACACGTGCCAGCTGCGAAAAAGAACAAAAGAGTGCAGAAAAAGGCCGATCTGCTTGCTCCCACTCAGACGCCAACAGACATGCAACAGCCGGTCCAAGTTGAATTGATTTGTTGGTTACAGATTTAAAACTTTTTACGCATTTTCATAAATGATAATGCTGAGATGAAATTAATTTGATCAAATTGAATTGATCAGACATCAGCCATTAGGCTAGTCATGAATCTGGATCTATAACCTGTTGATGTAATAATAAAGGACTTCATGGGAAATTGGGAATGTCCTGGTTAAATCGGCCCAAATAACACATTGATATAAAACCCCACTGGGCACAGACGTCAGTTCAACATATAGTTTTTATTTACACTTAATTGAGTTGTCAACTAATGTGAATTCAAGGTGAAATCAACAAATTATTTCACCACGTCATTGTATTAGGTTAACAGTTGGGTGAAAAAATACGAAATTACCTTGCATTGATGACTTTTTGCAAATCCAATCAGTTTTAAATCATGTTGATTCAACATGTTTATACAAACATTCTCTTTTGTTTTTTTCGTCAGTTACAAAAATCAGCCCTTTAATAGTCCATCAACAGGCTATAGATAGTTGTTCAGAAAGGACAAAAGAAAACAGAAGGTCCCGAGGTCGATTAAAAGGTTTGCATGTCAGCCCAGGTAAATAAAGATGAGCTGTAAGGCTGCTGGTGTCATATTCTAGGTACCACCTTCTGCCGTTGTGCCCCTAAGCAAGGCATTTATTCCTCCATAGTTTGTGGTTGTGTCTACCTTGGGGTTTGGTAGCAGGACACTAACTACAGAACTACATACCAACTGTTATACCAACTGATATACCAACTACATAAATACATACCAACTGTTATACCACCTACATAAATACATACCAACTGTTATACCAACTACATAAATACATAGCAACTGTTATACCAACTACATAACTACATACCAACTGTTATACCAACTACATAAATACATAGCAACTGTTATACCAACTACATAACTACATACCAACTGTTATACCAACTACATAAATACATACCAACTGTTATACCAACTACATAAATACATGGCAACTGTTATACCAACTGTTATACCAACTGTTATACCAACTACATAAATACATACCATCTGTTATACCAACTACATAAATACATACCAACTGTTATACCAACTACAAAAATACATACCATCTGTTATAACAACTACATAAATACATACCAACTGTTATACCAACTGTTATACCAACTACATAACTACATAGCAACTGTTATACCAACTACATAACTACATACCAACTTTTATACCAACTGTTATGCCAACTATAGAAATACATACCAACTGTTATACCAACTACATAAATACATACCAACTGTTATACCAACTGTTATACCAACTACATAACTACATACCAACTGTTATACCAACTACATGAATACATACCAACTGTTATACCAACTATAGAAATACATACCAACTGTTATACCAACTACATAACTACATACCATCTGTTATACCAACTACATAACTACATGGCAACTGTTATACCAACTACATAAATACATATCAACTGTTATACCAACTACATAAATACATACCATCTGTTATACCAACTACATAAATACATGCAACTGTTATACCAACTACATAACTACATACCAACTGTTATACCAACTATAGAAATACATACCAACTGTTATACCAACTAAATAACTACATACCAACTGTTATACTAACTACATAACTACATACCAACTGTTATACCAACTACATAACTACATACCAACTGTTATACCAACTACATAAATACATACCAACTGTCATACCAACTACATTAATACATACCAACTGTTATACCAACTACATAACTACATACCAACTGTTATACCAACTACATAAATACATACCAACTGTTATACCAACTACATAACTACATACCAACTGTTATACCAACTACATAAATACATACCAACGTTATACCAACTACATAAATACATACCAACTGTTATACCAACTACATAACTACATACCACTGTTAAACCAACTACATAAATACATACCAACTGTTATACTAACTGTTATACCAACTGTTATACTAACTACATAACTACAAACCATCTGTTATACCAACTACATTAATACATACCAACTGTTATACTAACTGTTATACCAACTGTTATACCAACTACATAACTACAAACCAACTGTTGTACCAACTACATAAATACATACCAACTGTTATAGCAACTACATAACTACATACCAACTGTTATACCAACTACATAAATACATACCAACTGTTATACCAACTACATAAATACATACCAACTGTTATACTAACTGTTATACCAACTGTTATACCAACTACATAACTACATACCAACTGTTATACCAACTACATAAATACATACCAACTGTTATACTAACTGTTATACCAACTGTTATACCAACTACATAAATACATACCAACTGTTATACCAACTACATAACTACATACCAACTGTTATACTAACTACATAACTACATACCAACTGTCATACCAACTACATAACTACATACCATCTGTTATACCAACTACATAACTACATACCAACTGTTATACCAACTACATAAATACATACCAACTGTCATACCAACTACATAAATACATACCAACTGTTATACCAACTACATAACTACATACCAACTGTTATACCAACTACATAAATACATACCAACTGTTATAACAACTACATAACTACATACCAACTGTTATACTAACTGTTATACCAACTACATAACTACAAACCATCTGTTATACCAACTACATAAATACATACCAACTGTTATACTAACTGTTATACCAACTGTTATACCAACTACATAACTACATACCAACTGTTATACCAACTACATAAATACATACCAACTGTTATACTAACTGTTATACTACCTGTTATACCAACTACATAAATACATACCAACTGTTATACTAACTGTTATACTACCTGTTATACCAACTACATAAATACAAACCAACTGTTATACCAACTACATAAATACATACCATCTGTTATACCAACTACATAAATACATAGCAACTGTTATACCCACTACATAAATACATACCAACTGTTATACCAACTACATAAATACATACCAACTGTTATACCAACTACATAACTACATGGCAACTGTTATACCAACTACATAAATACATACCAACTGTTATACCAACTACATAAATACATAGCAACTGTTATACCAACTGATATACCAACTACATAACTACATACCAACTGTTATGCCAACTACATAACTACATACCAACTGTTATACCAGCTACATAACTACATACCAACTGTTATGCCAACTACATAACTACATACCAACTGTTATACCAACTACATAAATACATACCAACTGTTATACCAACTGAATAAATACATACCAAATGTTATACCAACTACATAAATACATACCAACTGTTATACCAACTACATTACATTTACATTTAAGTCATTTAGCAGACGCTCTTATCCAGAGCGACTTACAAGTTGGTGCATTCACCTTATGATGTCCAGTGGAACAACCACTTTACAATAGTGCATCTAACTCTAAGGGGGGGGGGGGGGGTTAGAAGGATTACTTTATCCTATCCTAGGTATTCCTTAAAGAGGTGGGGTTTCAGGTGTCTCCGGAAGGTGGTGATTGATTCCGCTGACCTGGCGTCGTGGGGGAGTTTGTTCCACCATTGGGGTGCCAGAGCAGCGAACAGTTTTGACTGGGCTGAGCGGGAGCTGTACTTCCTCAGAGGTAGGGAGGCGAGCAGGCCAGAGGTGGATGAACGCAGTGCCCTTGTTTGGGTGTAGGGCCTGATCAGAGCCTGAAGGTACGGAGGTGCCGTTTCCCTCACAGCTCCGTAGGCAAGCACCATGGTCTTGTAGCGGATGCGAGCTTCAACTGGAAGCCAGTGGAGAGAGCGGAGGAGCGGGGTGACGTGAGAGAACTTGGGAAGGTTGAACACCAGACGGGCTGCGGCGTTCTGGATGAGTTGTAGGGGTTTAATCGCACAGGCAGGGATCCCAGCCAACAGCGAGTTGCAGTAATCCAGACGGGAGATGACAAGTGCCTGGATTAGGACCTGCGCCGCTTCCTGTGTGAGGCAGGGTCGTACTCTGCGAATGTTGTAGAGCATGAACCTACAGGAACGGGTCACCGCCTTGATGTTGGTTGAGAACGACAGGGTGTTGTCCAGGATCACGCCAAGGTTCTTAGCGCTCTGGGAGGAGGACACAATGGAGTTGTCAAGCGTAAATACATAAATACATACCAACTGTTATACCAACTACATAAATACATACCATCTGTTATACCAACTACATAACTACATACCATCTGTTATACCAACTACATAACTACATACCATCTGTTATACCAACTGTTATACCAACTACATAACTACATACCATCTGTTATACCAAGTATATAAACTATATAACCAACTATATAAATACAAACCAACTGTTATACCAACTACATAAATACATACTATCTGTTATACCAACTACATAAATACATACCATCTGTTATACCAACTACATAAATACATACCATCTGGTATACCAACTACATAACTACATGGAAACTGTTATACCAACTACATAACTACATACCATCTATTTTACCAACTACATAACTACATACCATCTGTTATACCAACTGTTATACCAACTACATAACTACATACCATCTGTTATACCAACTATATAAACTATATAACCAACTATATAAATACAAACCAACTGTTATACCAACTACATAAATACATACCATCTGTTATACATAAATACATACCATCTGTTATACCAACTACATAACTACATACCAACTGTTATACCAACTACATAACTCCATGGCAACTGTTATACCAACTACATAACTACATGGCAATGTAACGCTCGTCTTCCTCCTCTTCTGAGGAGGAGTAGTAGGAAGGATCAGAGGACCAATGTGCAGCGTGGTAAGTGTCCATATTTTAATAAAGAAATAGAACACAGAACAAAAACAGCAAAGTGAACGAACGAAAACGAAACATTCCCGTATGGTGAAAACACAGACACAGGAACAATCACCCACAACACACAATGACAAACAGGCTACCTAAATATGGCTCCCAATCAGAGACAACGACTGACACCTGCCTCTGATTGAGAACCATATTAGGCCAAACACATAGAAACAGAATAACATAGAAAAAGGAAAATAGACTACCCACCCAACTCATGCCCTGACCATACTAAAACAAAGACATAACAACAAAACTAAGGTCAGAACGTGACAGGCAACTGTTATACCATCTGTTATACCAACTACATAACTACATACCAACTGTTATAACAACTGTTATACCAACTACATAAATACATACCAACTGTTATACCAACTACATAAATACATACCAACTGTTCTACCAACTACATAAATACATACCAACTGTTATAACAACTGTTATACCAACTACATAAATACATACCAACTGTTATACCAACTACATAAATACATACCAACTGTTATACCAACTACATAAATACATACCAACTGTTATAACAACTGTTATACCAACTACATAAATACATACCAACTGTTATACCAACTACATAAATACATACCAACTGTTCTACCAACTACATAAATACATACCAACTGTTATACCAACTGTTATACCAACTACATAAATACATACCAACTGTTATACCAACTACATCAATACATACCAACTGTTATACCAACTACATAAATACATACCAACTGTTACACCAACTACATAAATACATACCATCTGTTACACCAACTACATAAATACATACCATCTGTTATACCAACTACATAAATACATACCAACTGTTATACCAACTACATAACTACATACCAACTGTTATACCAACTACATAACTACATGGCAACTGTTATACCAACTACATAAATACATAACAACTGTTATACCAACTACATAACTACATACCAACTGTTATACCAACTACATAAATACATAGCAACTGTTATACCAGCCACATAAATACATACCATCTGTTATACCAACTACATAACTACATACCAACTGTTATAACAACTGTTATACCAACTACATAAATACATACCAACTGTTATACCAACTACATAAATACATACCAACTGTTCTACTACCTACATAAATACATACCAACTGTTATACCAACTGTTATACCAACTACATAAATACATACCAACTGTTATACCAACTACATAAATACATACCAACTGTTATACTAACTACATAAATACATACCAACTGTTCTACCAACTACATAAATACATACCATCTGTTACACCAACTACATAAATACATACCATCTGTTATACCAACTACATAAATACATACCAACTGTTATACCAACTACATAACTACATACCAACTGTTATACCAACTACATAACTACATGGCAACTGTTATACCAACTACATAAATACATAACAACTGTTATACCAACTACATAACTACATACCAACTGTTATACCAACTACATAAATACATAGCAACTGTTATACCAGCCACATAAATACATACCATCTGTTATACCAACTACATAACTACATACCAACTGTTATAACAACTGTTATACCAACTACATAAATACATACCAACTGTTATACCAACTACATAAATACATACCAACTGTTCTACTACCTACATAAATACATACCAACTGTTATACCAACTGTTATACCAACTACATAAATACATACCAACTGTTATATCAACTACATAAATACATACCAACTGTTATACCAACTACATAAATACAAAGCAACTGTTATACAAACTACATACCTACATACCAACTGTTATACCAACTACATAACTACATGGCAACTGTTATACCAACAACACAACTACATGGCAACTGTTATACCAACTGTTATACCAACTACATAAATACATACCAACTGTTATACCAACTACATAAATACATACCAACTGTTATACCAACTACATAACTACATACCAACTGTTATACCAACTACATAAATACATAGCAACTGTTATACCAGCCACATAAATACATACCATCTCTTATACCAACTACATAAATACATGGCAACTGTTATACCAACTACATAACTACATGGCAACTGTTATACCAACTACATAAATACATACCAACTGTTATACCAACTACATAACTACATAGCAACTGTTATACCAACTACATAAATACATACCATCTGTTATACCAACTACATAACTACATACCAACTGTTATACCAACTACATAACTACATGGCAACTGTTATACCAACTACATAAATACATAGCAACTGTTATACCAACTACATAACTACATGGCAACTGTTATACCAGCTACATAACTACATGGCAACTGTTATACCAACTACATAACTACATACCAACTGTTCTACCAACTACATAAATACTAACCAACTGTTATACCAACTACATAAATACAGACCAACTTATCTACCAACTACATAAATACATACCAACTGTTATACCAACTAGCTGCATAACTACATCAAACTATTCTACCAACTACATAACTACATAGCAACTGTTATACCAACTACATAAATACATACCATCTGTTATACCAACTATTTAACTACAGACCAACTGTTATACCAACTATGTAACTACAGACCAACTGTTATACCAGCTACATAACTACATACCAACTGTTATACCAACTACATAAATACAAAGCAACTATTATACAAACTACATACCTACATACCAACTGTTATACCAACTACATAACTACATACCAACTGTTATACCAACTACATAACTACATACCAACTGTTATACTAACTACATAACTACATACCAACTGTCATACCAACTACATAACTACATACCATCTGTTATACCAACTACATAACTACATACCAACTGTTATACCAACTACATAAATACATACCAACTGTCATACCAACTACATAAATACATACCAACTGTTATACCAACTACATAACTACATACCAACTGTTATACCAACTACATAAATACATACCAACTGTTATAACAACTACATAACTACATACCAACTGTTATACTAACTGTTATACCAACTGTTATACCAACTACATAACTACAAACCATCTGTTATACCAACTACATAAATACATACCAACTGTTATACTAACTGTTATACCAACTGTTATACCAACTACATAAATACATACCAACTGTTATACTAACTGTTATACTACCTGTTATACCAACTACATAAATACATACCAACTGTTATACTAACTGTTATACTACCTGTTATACCAACTACATAAATACAAACCAACTGTTATACCAACTACATAAATACATACCATCTGTTATACCAACTACATAAATACATAGCAACTGTTATACCCACTACATAAATACATACCAACTGTTATACCAACTACATAAATACATACCAACTGTTATACCAACTACATAACTACATGGCAACTGTTATACCAACTACATAAATACATACCAACTGTTATACCAACTACATAAATACATAGCAACTGTTATACCAACTGATATACCAACTACATAACTACATACCAACTGTTATGCCAACTACATAACTACATACCAACTGTTATACCAGCTACATAACTACATACCAACTGTTATGCCAACTACATAACTACATACCAACTGTTATACAAACTACATAAATACATACCAACTGTTATACCAACTGAATAAATACATACCAAATGTTATACCAACTACATAAATACATACCAACTGTTATACCAACTACATAAATACATACCAACTGTTATAACAACTGTTATACCAACTACATAAATACATACCAACTGTTATACCAACTACATAAATACATACCAACTGTTCTACCAACTACATAAATACATACCAACTGTTATACCAACTGTTATACCAACTACATAAATACATACCAACTGTTATACCAACTACATCAATACATACCAACTGTTATACCAACTACATAAATACATACCAACTGTTCTACCAACTACATAAATACATACCATCTGTTACACCAACTACATAAATACATACCATCTGTTATACCAACTACATAAATACATACCAACTGTTATACCAACTACATAACTACATACCAACTGTTATACCAACTACATAACTACATGGCAACTGTTATACCAACTACATAAATACATAACAACTGTTATACCAACTACATAACTACATACCAACTGTTATACCAACTACATAAATACATAGCAACTGTTATACCAGCCACATAAATACATACCATCTGTTATACCAACTACATAACTACATACCAACTGTTATAACAACTGTTATACCAACTACATAAATACATACCAACTGTTATACCAACTACATAAATACATACCAACTGTTCTACTACCTACATAAATACATACCAACTGTTATACCAACTGTTATACCAACTACATAAATACATACCAACTGTTATACCAACTACATAAATACATACCAACTGTTATACTAACTACATAAATACATACCAACTGTTCTACCAACTACATAAATACATACCATCTGTTACACCAACTACATAAATACATACCATCTGTTATACCAACTACATAAATACATACCAACTGTTATACCAACTACATAACTACATACCAACTGTTATACCAACTACATAACTACATGGCAACTGTTATACCAACTACATAAATACATAACAACTGTTATACCAACTACATAACTACATACCAACTGTTATACCAACTACATAAATACATAGCATCTGTTATACCAGCCACATAAATACATACCATCTGTTATACCAACTACATAACTACATACCAACTGTTATAACAACTGTTATACCAACTACATAAATACATACCAACTGTTATACCAACTACATAAATACATACCAACTGTTCTACTACCTACATAAATACATACCAACTGTTATACCAACTGTTATACCAACTACATAAATACATACCAACTGTTATATCAACTACATAAATACATACCAACTGTTATACCAACTACATAAATACAAAGCAACTGTTATACAAACTACATACCTACATACCAACTGTTATACCAACTACATAACTACATGGCAACTGTTATACCAACAACACAACTACATGGCAACTGTTATACCAACTGTTATACCAACTACATAAATACATACCAACTGTTATACCAACTACATAAATACATACCAACTGTTATACCAACTACATAACTACATACCAACTGTTATACCAACTACATAAATACATAGCAACTGTTATACCAGCCACATAAATACATACCATCTCTTATACCAACTACATAAATACATGGCAACTGTTATACCAACTACATAACTACATGGCAACTGTTATACCAACTACATAAATACATACCAACTGTTATACCAACTACATAACTACATGGCAACTGTTATACCAACTACATAAATACATACCATCTGTTATACCAACTACATAACTACATACCAACTGTTATACCAACTACATAACTACATGGCAACTGTTATACCAACTACATAAATACATAGCAACTGTTATACCAACTACATAACTACATGGCAACTGTTATACCAGCTACATAACTACATGGCAACTGTTATACCAACTACATAACTACATACCAACTGTTCTACCAACTACATAAATACTAACCAACTGTTATACCAACTACATAAATACAGACCAACTTATCTACCAACTACATAAATACATACCAACTGTTATACCAACTAGCTGCATAACTACATCAAACTATTCTACCAACTACATAACTACATAGCAACTGTTATACCAACTACATAAATACATACCAACTGTTATACCAACTACATAACTACATACCAACTGTTATACCAACTACATGAATACATAGCAACTGTTATACCAGCCACATAAATACATACCATCTGTTATACCAACTATTTAACTACAGACCAACTGTTATACCAACTATGTAACTACAGACCAACTGTTATACCAGCTACATAACTACATACCAACTGTTATACCAACTACATAAATACAAAGCAACTATTATACAAACTACATACCTACATACCAACTGTTATACCAACTACATAACTACATACCAACTGTTATACCAACTACATAACTACATACCAACTGTTATACTAACTACATAACTACATACCAACTGTCATACCAACTACATAACTACATACCATCTGTTATACCAACTACATAACTACATACCAACTGTTATACCAACTACATAAATACATACCAACTGTCATACCAACTACATAAATACATACCAACTGTTATACCAACTACATAACTACATACCAACTGTTATACCAACTACATAAATACATACCAACTGTTATAACAACTACATAACTACAAACCATCTGTTATACCAACTACATAAATACATACCAACTGTTATACTAACTGTTATACCAACTGTTATACCAACTACATAAATACATACCAACTGTTATACTAACTGTTATACTACCTGTTATACCAACTACATAAATACATACCATCTGTTATACCAACTACATAACTACATACCAACTGTTATACCAACTACATAAATACATACCAACTGTCATACCAACTACATAAATACATACCAACTGTTATACCAACTACATAACTACATACCAACTGTTATACCAACTGTTATACTAACTGTTATACCAACTGTTATACCAACTACATAACTACAAACCATCTGTTATACCAACTACATAAATACATACCAACTGTTATACTAACTGTTATACCAACTGTTATACCAACTACATAAATACATACCAACTGTTATACTAACTGTTATACTACCTGTTATACCAACTACATAAATACATACCATCTGTTATACCAACTACATAACTACATACCAACTGTTATACCAACTACATAAATACATACCAACTGTTATACCAACTACATAAATACATAGCAACTGTTATACCAACTGATATACCAACTACATAACTACATACCAACTGTTATGCCAACTACATAACTACATACCAACTGTTATACCAGCTACATAACTACATACCAACTGTTATACCAACTACATAAATACATAGCAACTGTTATACCAACTGATATACCAACTACATAACTACATACCAACTGTTATGCCAACTACATAACTACATACAAACTGTTATACCAGCTACATAACTACATACCAACTGTTATGCCAACTACATAACTACATACCAACTGTTATACAAACTACATAAATACATACCAACTGTTATACCAACTGAATAAATACATACCAAATGTTATACCAACTACATAAATACATACCAACTGTTATACCAACTACATTACATTTACATTTAAGTCATTTAGCAGACGCTCTTATCCAGAGCGACTTACAAGTTGGTGCATTCACCTTATGATGTCCAGTGGAACAACCACTTTACAATAGTGCATCTAACTCTAAGGGGGGGGGGGGGGGTTAGAAGGATTACTTTATCCTATCCTAGGTATTCCTTAAAGAGGTGGGGTTTCAGGTGTCTCCGGAAGGTGGTGATTGATTCCGCTGACCTGGCGTCGTGGGGGAGTTTGTTCCACCATTGGGGTGCCAGAGCAGCGAACAGTTTTGACTGGGCTGAGCGGGAGCTGTACTTCCTCAGAGGTAGGGAGGCGAGCAGGCCAGAGGTGGATGAACGCAGTGCCCTTGTTTGGGTGTAGGGCCTGATCAGAGCCTGAAGGTACGGAGGTGCCGTTTCCCTCACAGCTCCGTAGGCAAGCACCATGGTCTTGTAGCGGATGCGAGCTTCAACTGGAAGCCAGTGGAGAGAGCGGAGGAGCGGGGTGACGTGAGAGAACTTGGGAAGGTTGAACACCAGACGGGCTGCGGCGTTCTGGATGAGTTGTAGGGGTTTAATCGCACAGGCAGGGAGCCCAGCCAACAGCGAGTTGCAGTAATCCAGACGGGAGATGACAAGTGCCTGGATTAGGTCCTGCGCCGCTTCCTGTGTGAGGCAGGGTCGTACTCTGCGAATGTTGTAGAGCATGAACCTACAGGAACGGGTCACCGCCTTGATGTTGGTTGAGAACGACAGGGTGTTGTCCAGGATCACGCCAAGGTTCTTAGCGCTCTGGGAGGAGGACACAGTGGAGTTGTCAAGCGTAAATACATAAATACATACCAACTGTTATACCAACTACATAAATACATACCATCTGTTATACCAACTACATAACTACATACCATCTGTTATACCAACTACATAACTACATACCATCTGTTATACCAACTCTTATACCAACTACATAACTACATACCATCTGTTATACCAAGTATATAAACTATATAACCAACTATATAAATACAAACCAACTGTTATACCAACTACATAAATACATACTATCTGTTATACCAACTACATAAATACATACCATCTGTTATACCAACTACATAAATACATACCATCTGGTATACCAACTACATAACTACATGGAAACTGTTATACCAACTACATAACTACATACCATCTATTTTACCAACTACATAACTACATACCATCTGTTATACCAACTGTTATACCAACTACATAACTACATACCATCTGTTATACCAACTATATAAACTATATAACCAACTATATAAATACAAACCAACTGTTATACCAACTACATAAATACATACCATCTGTTATACATAAATACATACCATCTGTTATACCAACTACATAACTACATACCAACTGTTATACCAACTACATAACTCCATGGCAACTGTTATACCAACTACATAACTACATGGCAATGTAACGCTCGTCTTCCTCCTCTTCTGAGGAGGAGTAGTAGGAAGGATCAGAGGACCAATGTGCAGCGTGGTAAGTGTCCATATTTTAATAAAGAAATAGAACACAGAACAAAAACAGCAAAGTGAACGAACGAAAATGAAACATTCCCGTATGGTGAAAACACAGACACAGGAACAATCACCCACAACACACAATGACAAACAGGCTACCTAAATATGGCTCCCAATCAGAGACAACGACTGACACCTGCCTCTGATTGAGAACCATATTAGGCCAAACACATAGAAACAGAATAACATAGAAAAAGGAAAATAGACTACCCACCCAACTCATGCCCTGACCATACTAAAACAAAGACATAACAACAAAACTAAGGTCAGAACGTGACAGGCAACTGTTATACCATCTGTTATACCAACTACATAACTACATACCAACTGTTATAACAACTGTTATACCAACTACATAAATACATACCAACTGTTATACCAACTACATAAATACATACCAACTGTTCTACCAACTACATAAATACATACCAACTGTTATAACAACTGTTATACCAACTACATAAATACATACCAACTGTTATACCAACTACATAAATACATACCAACTGTTATACCAACTACATAAATACATACCAACTATTATAACAACTGTTATACCAACTACATAAATACATACCAACTGTTATACCAACTACATAAATACATACCAACTGTTCTACCAACTACATAAATACATACCAACTGTTATACCAACTGTTATACCAACTACATAAATACATACCAACTGTTATACCAACGACATCAATACATACCAACTGTTATACCAACTACATAAATACATACCAACTGTTCTACCAACTACATAAATACATACCATCTGTTACACCAACTACATAAATACATACCATCTGTTATACCAACTACATAAATACATACCAACTGTTATACCAACTACATAACTACATACCAACTGTTATACCAACTACATAACTACATGGCAACTGTTATACCAACTACATAAATACATAACAACTGTTATACCAACTACATAACTACATACCAACTGTTATACCAACTACATAAATACATAGCAACTGTTATACCAGCCACATAAATACATACCATCTGTTATACCAACTACATAACTACATACCAACTGTTATAACAACTGTTATACCAACTACATAAATACATACCAACTGTTATACCAACTACATAAATACATACCAACTGTTCTACTACCTACATAAATACATACCAACTGTTATACCAACTGTTATACCAACTACATAAATACATACCAACTGTTATACCAACTACATAAATACATACCAACTGTTATACTAACTACATAAATACATACCAACTGTTCTACCAACTACATAAATACATACCATCTGTTACACCAACTACATAAATACATACCATCTGTTATACCAACTACATAAATACATACCAACTGTTATACCAACTACATAACTACATACCAACTGTTATACCAACTACATAACTACATACCAACTGTTATACCAACTACATAAATACATAGCAACTGTTATACCAGCCACATAAATACATACCATCTGTTATACCAACTACATAACTACATACCAACTGTTATAACAACTGTTATACCAACTACATAAATACATACCAACCGTTATACCAACTACATAAATACATACCAACTGTTCTACTACCTACATAAATACATACCAACTGTTATACCAACTGTTATACCAACTACATAAATACATACCAACTGTTATATCAACTACATAAATACATACCAACTGTTATACCAACTACATAAATACAAAGCAACTGTTATACAAACTACATACCTACATACCAACTGTTATACCAACTACATAACTACATGGCAACTGTTATACCAACAACACAACTACATGGCAACTGTTATACCAACTGTTATACCAACTACATAAATACATACCAACTGTTATACCAACTACATAAATACATACCAACTGTTATACCAACTACATAACTACATACCAACTGTTATACCAACTACATAAATACATAGCAACTGTTATACCAGCCACATAAATACATACCATCTCTTATACCAACTACATAAATACATGGCAACTGTTATACCAACTACATAACTACATGGCAACTGTTATACCAACTACATAAATACATACCAACTGTTATACCAACTACATAACTACATGGCAACTGTTATACCAACTACATAAATACATACCATCTGTTATACCAACTACATAACTACATACCAACTGTTATACCAACTACATAACTACATGGCAACTGTTATACCAACTACATAAATACATAGCAACTGTTATACCAACTACATAACTACATGGCAACTGTTATACCAGCTACATAACTACATGGCAACTGTTATACCAACTACATAACTACATACCAACTGTTCTACCAACTACATAAATACTAACCAACTGTTATACCAACTACATAAATACAGACCAACTTATCTACCAACTACATAAATACATACCAACTGTTATACCAACTAGCTGCATAACTACATCAAACTATTCTACCAACTACATAACTACATAGCAACTGTTATACCAACTACATAAATACATACCAACTGTTATACCAACTACATAACTACATACCAACTGTTATACCAACTACATGAATACATAGCAACTGTTATACCAGCCACATAAATACATACCATCTGTTATACCAACTATTTAACTACAGACCAACTGTTATACCAACTATGTAACTACAGACCAACTGTTATACCAGCTACATAACTACATACCAACTGTTATACCAACTACATAAATACAAAGCAACTATTATACAAACTACATACCTACATACCAACTGTTATACCAACTACATAACTACATGGCAACTGTTATACCAACTACATAACTACATGGCAACTGTTATACCAACTGTTATACCAACTACATAAATACATACCAACTGTTATACCAACTACATAAATACATACCAACTGTTATACCAACTACATAACTACATACCAACTGTTATACCAACTACATAAATACATAGCAACTGTTATACCAGCCATATAAATACATACCATCTGTTATACCAACTACATAATTACATGGCAACTGTTTTACCAACTACATAAATACATACCAACTGTTATACCAGCTACATAACTACACACCAACTGTTATACCAACTACATAAATACATGGCAACTGTTATACCAACTACATAAATACATACCAACTGTTATACCAACTACATAACTACATGGCAACTGTTATAACAACTACATAACTACATACCAACTGTTAAACCAACTACATAACTACATGGCAACTGTTATACCAACTACATAACTACATGGCAACTGTTATACCAACTACATAACTACATGGCAACTGTTATACCAACTACATAACTACATGGCAACTGTTATACCAACTACATAACAACATACCAACTGTTATACCAACTACATAACTACATACCAACTGTTATACCAACTACATAAATACATACCAACTGTTATACCAACTACATAAATACATACCAACTGTTATACCAACTACATAACTACATGGCAACTGTTATACCAACTACATAACTACATGGCAACTGTTATACCAACTACATAACTACATACCAACTGTTATACCAACTACATAACTACATACCAACTGTTATACCAACTACATAACTACATACAAACTGTTATACCAACTACATAACTACATGGCAACTGTTATAACAACTACATAACTACATGGCAACTGTTATACCAACTACATAACTACATACCAACTGTTATACCAACTACATAACTACATACCAACTGTTATACCAACTACATAAATACATACCAACTGTTATACCAACTACATAACTACATGGCAACTGTTATACCAACTACATAAATACATACCAACTGTTATACCAACTACATAACTACATGGCAACTGTTATACCAACTACATAAATACATACCATCTGTTATACCAACTACATAACTACATACCAACTGTTATACCAACTACATAAATACATACCAACTGTTATACCAACTACATAACTACATACCAACCGTTATACCAACTACATAACTACATACCAACTGTTATACCAACTACATAAATACATACCAACTGTTATACCAACTACATAACTACATGGCAACTGTTATACCAACTCATAAATACATAGCAACTGTTATACCAGCTACATAACTACATGGCAACTGTTATACCAACTACATAACTACATAGCAACTGTTATATCAACTATATAAATACATACCAACTGTATACCAACTACATAAAAACCTACCAACTGTTCTACCAACTACATAACTACATACCAACTGTTATACCAACTACATAACGACACACCAATAGTTATACCAACTATTTAACTACAGACCAACTGTTATACCAACTGTTATACCAGCTACATAACTACATACCAACTGTTATGCCAACTACATAAATACATGGCAACTGTTACACCAACTACATAACTACATGGCAACTGTTATACCAACTACATAAATACATACCAACTGTTATACCAACTACATAAATACATACCAACTGTTATACCAACTACATAAATACATACCAAATGTTATACCAACTACATAACTACATACCAACTGTTATACCAACTACATAACTACATACCAACTGTTATACCAACTACATAACTACATACCAACTGTTATACCAACTACATAAATACATACCAACTGTTATACCAGCTACATAACTACATGGCAACTGTTCTACCAACTACATAAATACATACCAACTGTTATATCAACTACATAAATACATACCAACTGTTATACCAACTACATAAATACATACCAACTGTTATACCAACTACATAACTACATGGCAACTGTTATAACAACTACATAACTACATACCAACTGTTAAACCAACTACATAACTACATGGCAACTGTTATACCAACTACATAACTACATGGCAACTGTTATACCAACTACATAACTACATGGCAACTGTTATACCAACTACATAACTACATGGCAACTGTTATACCAACTACATAACAACATACCAACTGTTATACCAACTACATAACTACATACCAACTGTTATACCAACTACATAAATACATACCAACTGTTATACCAACTACATAAATACATACCAACTGTTATACCAACTACATAACTACATGGCAACTGTTATACCAACTACATAACTACATGGCAACTGTTATACCAACTACATAACTACATACCAACTGTTATACCAACTACATAACTACATACCAACTGTTATACCAACTACATAACTACATACAAACTGTTATACCAACTACATAACTACATGGCAACTGTTATAACAACTACATAACTACATGGCAACTGTTATACCAACTACATAACTACATACCAACTGTTATACCAACTACATAACTACATACCAACTGTTATACCAACTACATAAATACATACCAACTGTTATACCAACTACATAACTACATGGCAACTGTTATACCAACTACATAAATACATACCAACTGTTATACCAACTACATAACTACATGGCAACTGTTATACCAACTACATAAATACATACCATCTGTTATACCAACTACATAACTACATACCAACTGTTATACCAACTACATAAATACATACCAACTGTTATACCAACTACATAACTACATACCAACCGTTATACCAACTACATAACTACATACCAACTGTTATACCAACTACATAAATACATACCAACTGTTATACCAACTACATAACTACATGGCAACTGTTATACCAACTCATAAATACATAGCAACTGTTATACCAGCTACATAACTACATGGCAACTGTTATACCAACTACATAACTACATAGCAACTGTTATATCAACTATATAAATACATACCAACTGTATACCAACTACATAAAAACCTACCAACTGTTCTACCAACTACATAACTACATACCAACTGTTATACCAACTACATAACGACACACCAATAGTTATACCAACTATTTAACTACAGACCAACTGTTATACCAACTGTTATACCAGCTACATAACTACATACCAACTGTTATGCCAACTACATAAATACATGGCAACTGTTACACCAACTACATAACTACATGGCAACTGTTATACCAACTACATAAATACATACCAACTGTTATACCAACTACATAAATACATACCAACTGTTATACCAACTACATAAATACATACCAAATGTTATACCAACTACATAACTACATACCAACTGTTATACCAACTACATAACTACATACCAACTGTTATACCAACTACATAACTACATACCAACTGTTATACCAACTACATAAATACATACCAACTGTTATACCAGCTACATAACTACATGGCAACTGTTCTACCAACTACATAAATACATACCAACTGTTATATCAACTACATAAATACATACCAACTGTTATACCAACTACATAAATACATACCAACTGTTATACCAACTACATAAATACATACCAACTGTTCTACCAACTACATAAATACATACCAACTGTTATACCAACTGTTATACCAACTAAATAAATACATACCATCTATTCTACCAACTACATAACTACATACCAACTGTTATACCAACTACATAAGTACATACCAACTGTTATACCAACTACATAAATACATACCAACTGTTATACCAACTGTTATACCAACTACATAAATACATACCAACTGTTATACCAACTACATAAATACATACCAACTGTTATACCAACTACATAAATACATACCATATGTTACACCAACTACATAAAAACATACCATCTGTTACACCAACTACATAACTACATACCAACTGTTATACCAACTACATAAATACATAGCAACTGTTATACCAGCCACATAAATACATACCATCTCTTATACCAACTACATAAATACATGGCAACTGTTATACCAACTACATAACTACATGGCAACTGTTATACCAACTACATAAATACATACCAACTGTTATACCAACTACATAACTACATGGCAACTGTTATACCAACTACATAAATACATACCATCTGTTATACCAACTACATAACTACATACCAACTGTTATACCAACTACATAACTACATGGCAACTGTTATACCAACTACATAAATACATAGCAACTGTTATACCAACTACATAACTACATGGCAACTGTTATACCAGCTACATAACTACATGGCAACTGTTATACCAACTACATAACTACATACCAACTGTTCTACCAACTACATAAATACTAACCAACTGTTATACCAACTACATAAATACAGACCAACTTATCTACCAACTACATAAATACATACCAACTGTTATACCAACTAGCTGCATAACTACATCAAACTATTCTACCAACTACATAACTACATAGCAACTGTTATACCAACTACATAAATACATACCAACTGTTATACCAACTACATAACTACATACCAACTGTTATACCAACTACATGAATACATAGCAACTGTTATACCAGCCACATAAATACATACCATCTGTTATACCAACTATTTAACTACAGACCAACTGTTATACCAACTATGTAACTACAGACCAACTGTTATACCAGCTACATAACTACATACCAACTGTTATACCAACTACATAAATACAAAGCAACTATTATACAAACTACATACCTACATACCAACTGTTATACCAACTACATAACTACATGGCAACTGTTATACCAACTACATAACTACATGGCAACTGTTATACCAACTGTTATACCAACTACATAAATACATACCAACTGTTATACCAACTACATAAATACATACCAACTGTTATACCAACTACATAACTACATACCAACTGTTATACCAACTACATAAATACATAGCAACTGTTATACCAGCCATATAAATACATACCATCTGTTATACCAACTACATAATTACATGGCAACTGTTTTACCAACTACATAAATACATACCAACTGTTATACCAGCTACATAACTACACACCAACTGTTATACCAACTACATAAATACATGGCAACTGTTATACCAACTACATAAATACATACCAACTGTTATACCAACTACATAACTACATGGCAACTGTTATAACAACTACATAACTACATACCAACTGT